>NW_025727610.1:300000-574878 GCF_021461385.2 Schistocerca piceifrons
CTTCCTACTGTCTATGTTTTGAACCATTCCTGTGACACTAGTTATAGATTCCGATGCATCACTCCAGGTTTACTGTATCCCTTAGACCTTCTCATTGACGATGAAACACAGAAATTGCATCGGAAATTAATACAAAATGCATAATGGGGACTTAAGTACAAGAAGACTGACTCTTCTTACTGACTTTGTTTTGAACCATTCCTGTGACACTAGTTATAGATTCCGGTGCTTCACTTCAGGTTTACTGGATCCGTTGGACCTATTTATTGACGATGAAACACAGAAATTGCTTCGGAATTAAATACAAAAGGCACATTGCCGACTTAAGTACAAGAATACTGACTCTTCTTACTGACTATGTTTTGAACCATTCCTGTGACACTAGTTATAGATTCCGGTGCTTCACTCCAGGTTTACTTTATCCCTCGGACCTTCTTATTGACGATGAAACACAGACAATTCATCGGATATAAATACAAATGGAACAATGCAGTCTTTAGTACAGGTAGACTGACTCTTCTTACTGACTATGTTTTGATTCATTCCTGTGACACTAGTTATAGATTCCGATGCTTCACTCCAGGTTTACTGCACCCCTTGTACCTTCGTATTGACGATGAAATACAGAAATTGCTTCGGAATTTAATACAAAAGCCACAATGCCGACTTAAGTACAAGAAGACTGACTCATCTTAGTGACTATGTTTGAACCATTCCTGTGACACTAGTTATAGATTCCGATGCTTCATTTCTGATTTACTGTATCCCCCTGACCTTCTTATTGATAATGAAACACAGAAATTGCATCTGAATTAAATACAAAAGGCACAATGCCGACTTAAGTACAAGAAGACTGACTCTTCCCACTGTCTATGTTTTGAACCATTCCTGTGACACTAGTTATAGATTCCAATGCTTCACTAAAGGTTTACTGTATCCCTTGGACCTTCGTATTGACGATGAAACACAGAAATTGCATCGGAATTAAATACAAAAGGCACAATGGCGACTTAAGTTCAAGAAAACTGACTCTTCTTACTGACTATGCTTTGAACCATTCATGTGACACTAGTTATAGATTCCGGTGCTTCACTTCAGGTTTAGTGTATCCCTTGGACTTTCTTATTGACGATGAAACACAGAAATTGCTTCTGAAGTAAATACAAAAGGCACAATGCCGAATTATGTACAAGAAGACTGACTCTTCTTACTGTCTCTGTTTTGAACCATTCCTGTGACACTAGTTATAGATTCCGATGCTTCACTCCAGGTTTACTATATCCCTCTGACCTTCTTATTGACGATGAAACACAGAAATTGAATCGGAATTAAATAGAAAAGGTACAATAACGACTTAAGTACAAGAAGACTGACTCTTCCTACTGTCTAAGTTTAGAACCATTCCTGTGACACTAGTTATAGATTCCGATTCTTCACTCCAGGTTTACTGTATCCCTTGGACCTTCTTATTGACGATGAAACACAGAAATTGCATCGGAATTAAATACAAAACGCACAATGCCGACTTTAGTACAAGAAGACTGACTCTTCTTACTTACTATGTTTTGAACCATTCCTGTTACACTAGTTACAGATTCCGATGCTTCACTTCAGATTTACTGTGTCCCTCTGACGTTCGTATTGACGATGAAACACAGAAATTGCCTCGGAATTAAATTGAAAAGGCACAATGCCGACTTAAGTACATGGAGACCGACTCTTCCTACTGTCTATGTTTTGAACCGTTCCCGTGACACTAGTTATACATTCCGATGCTTCACTTCAGGTTTACTGTATCCCTTGGACTTTCTTATTGACGATGAAACACAGAAATTGCAACGGAATTAAATACAAATGGCACAATGCCGACTTAAGTACAAGAAGACTGACTCTTCTTCTGTCTGTGTTTTGAACCATTCCTGTGACACTAGTTATAGATTTCGATGCTTCACTTCAGATTTACTGTATCCCTTCGACCTTTTTGTTGACGATGAAAAACAGAAATTGCATCGGAATTAAATTAAAAATGCACAATGCCGACTTAAGAACAAGAATACTGACTCTTCTTTCTGACAATGTTTTGATCCATTCCTGTGACACTAGTTATAGATAGCGATGCTTCACTTCAGGTTTACTGTATCCCTCTGACCTTCTTGTTGACGACGAAACACAGAAACTGCATCGGAATTAAATCCAAAAGGCACAGTGACGAATTAAATAAAAGAAGACTGACTCTTCTTACTGTCTATGTTTTGAACCATTCCTGTGACACTAGTTATAGATTCCGATGCATCACTCCAGGTTTACTGTATCCCTTAGACCTTCTTATTGACGATGAAACACAGAAATTGCATCGGAATTTAATACAAAATGCACAATGGGGACTTAAGTACAAGAGGACTGACTCTTCTTACTGACTATGTTTTGAAACATTCCTGTGACACTAGTTATAGATTCCGGTGCTTCACTTCAGGTTTACTGGATCCCTTGGACCTACTTATTGACGATGAAACACAGAAATTGCTTCGGAATTAAATACAAAAGGCACATTACCGACTTAAGTACAAGAATACTGACTCTTCCTACTGTCTATGTTTTGAACCATTCCTGTGACACTAGTTATAGATTCCGATGCTTCACTCCAGGTTTACTCTATCCCTTGTACCTTCTTATTGACGATGAAACACAGAAATTGCATCGGAATTAAATACAAAAGGCACAATGCCGACTTAAGTACAAGAAGACTGACTTTTCTTAGTGACTATGCTTTTAACCATTCCTGTGACACTAGTTTTAGATTCCGATGCTTCACTTCAGGTTTGCTGTATCCCTTAGACATTCTTATTGACTATGAAACACAGAAATTGCATCGGAATTAAATAGAAAATGCACAATGCCGACTTAAGTACAAGAGGACTGACTCTTCTTACTGACTATGTTTTGAACCATTCCTGTGACACTAGTTATAGTTTCCGATGCTTCACTTCAGGTTTACTGTATCCCTTCGACCTTCTTATTGACGATGAAACACAGAAATTGCATCGGAATTAAATAGAAAAGGCACAATGCCGACTTAAGTACAAGTAGACTGACTCTTCTTACTGTCTATGTTTTGAACCATTCCTGTGACACCAGTTATAGATTCCGATGCTTCACTTCAGATTTACTGTATCCCTCTGACCTTCTTATTGACGATGAAACACAGAAATTGCATTGGAATTAAATAGAAAGGGTACAATACCGACTTAAGTACAAGAAGACTGACTCTTCCTACTGTCTATGTTTTGAACCATTCCTGTGACACTAGTTATAGATTCCGATGCTTCACTCCAGGTTTACTGTATCCCTTGGACCTTCTTATTGACGATGAAACACAGAAATTGCATCGGAATTAAATACAAAAGGCACAATGGCGACTTAAGTACAAGAAGACTGACTCTTCTTACTGACTATGCTTTGAACCAGTCATGTGACACTAGTTATAGATTCCGGTGCATCACTTCAGATTTACTGTCTCCCTTGGACTTTCTTGTTGACGATGAAACACAGAAATTGCATCGGAAATAAATACAAAAGGCACAATGCCGACTTAAGTACAAGAAGACTCACTCTTCCTACAGACTATGCTTTCAACCATTCCTGTGACACTAGTTATAGATTCCGATGCTCACTTCAGGTTTACACTTTCCCTTGGACCTTCTTATTGACGATGAAACACAGAAACTGCATCGGAATTAAATACAAAAGGCACAATGCAGACTTAAGTACAAGAAGACTGACTCTTCTTACTGACTATGTTTTGAACCATTCCTGTGACACTAGTTATAGATTCCGATGCTTCACTTCAGATTTACTGTATCCCTCTGACCTTCTTATTGACGATGAAACACAGAAATTGCATCGGAATTAAATACAAAAGGCACAATGCTGAATTAAGTACAAGAAAACTGACTCTTCTTACTGTCGATGATTTGAACCATTCCTGTGACACTAGTTATAGATTCCGATGCTTCACTCCAGGTTTACTATATCCCTCTGACCTTCTTATTGACAATGAAACACAGAAATTGCATCGGAATTAAATAGAAAAGGTACAATAACGACTTAAGTACAAGAAGACTGACTCTTCCTACTGTCTAAGTTTTGAACCATTCCTGTGACACTAGTTATAGATTCCGATGCTTCACTCCAGGTTTACTGTATCCCTTGGACCTTCTTACTGACGATGAAACACAGAAATTGCATCGGAATTAAATACAAAAGGCACAATGCCGACTTTAGTACAAGAAGACTGACACTTCTTACTTACTATGTTTTGAACCATTCCTGTTACACTAGTTAAAGATTCCGATGCTTCACTTCAGATTTACTGTATCCCTCTGACGTTCGTATTGACGATGAAACACAGAAATTGCCTCGGAATTAAATTGAAAAGGCACAATGCCGACTTAAGTACATGAAGACAGACTCTTCCTACTGTCTATGTTTTGAACCGTTCCCGTGACACTAGTTATACATTCCGATGCTTCACTTCAGGTTTACTGTATCCCTTGGACTTTCTTATTGACGATGAAACACAGAAATTGCAACGGAATTGAATACAAATGGCACAATGCCGACTTAAGTACAAGAAGACTGACTCTTCTTCTGTCTATGTTTTGAACCATTCCTGTGACACTAGTTATAGATTTCGATGTTTCACTTCAGATTTACTGTATCCCTTCGACCTTCTTATTGACGATGAAAAACAGAAATTGCATCGGAATTAAATACAAAAAGCACAATGCCGACTTAAGAACAAGAATACTGACTCTTCTTTCTGACAATGTTTTGATCCATTCCTGTGACACTAGTTATAGATTGCGATGCTTCACTTCAGGTTTAGTGTATCCCTCTGACCTTCTTGTTGACGACGAAACACAGAAACTGCATCGGAATTAAATCCAAAAGGCACAGTGACGAATTAAGTAAAAGAAGACTGACTCTTCTTACTGTCTATGTTTTGAACCATTCCTGTGACACTAGTTATAGATTCAGATGCATCACTCCAGGTTTACTGTATCCCTTAGACCTTCTTATTGACGATGAAACACAGAAATTGCATCGGAATTTAATACAAAATGCACAATGGGGACTTAAGTACAAGAAGACTGACTCTTCTTACTGACTATGTTTTGAACCATTCCTGTGACACTAGTTATAGATTCCGGTGCTTCACTTCAGGTTTACTGGATCCCTTGGACCTACTTATTGACGATGAAACACAGAAATTGCTTCGGAATTAAATACAAAAGGCACATTGCCGACTGACTCTTCCTACTGTCTATGTTTTGAACCATTCCTGTGACACTAGTTACAGATTCCGATGCTTCACTTCAGGTTTACTGTATCCCTCTGCCCTTCTTATTGACGATGAAACGCAGAAATTGCAACGGAATTGAATACAAAAGGCACAAGGCCAACTTAAGTACAAGATCACTGACTCTTCTCACTGACTATGATTTGAACCATTCCTGTGACACAAGTTATAGATTCCGATGCTTCACTCCCGGAATACTGTATCCCCTGGACCTTCATATTGACGATGAAACACAGAAATTGCATCGGAATAAATACAAAAGGCACAATGCCGACTTAAGTACAAGAAGACTGACTCTTCTTACTGTCTATGTTTTGAACCATCCCTGTGACACTAGTTATAGATACCGATGCCTCACTCCAGGTTTACTGTATCCCTTGGACTTTCTTATTGACGATGAAACACAGAAATTGCATCGGAAGTAAATACAAAAGGCACAATGCCGACTTTAGTACAAGAAGACTGACTCTTCTTACTTACTATGTTTTGAACCATTCCTGTTACACTAGTTACAGATTCCGATGCTTCACTTCAGATTTACTGTATCCCTCTGACCTTCGTATTGACGATGAAACACAGAAATTGAATCGGAATTAAATTGAAAAGGAACATTGCCGACTTAAGTACATGAAGACAGACTCTTCCTACTGTCTATGTTTTGAACCATTCCTGTGACACTAGTTATAGATTCCGATGCATCACTCCAGGTTTACTGTATCCCTTAGACCTTCTCATTGACGATGAAACACAGAAATTGCATCGGAAATTAATACAAAATGCATAATGGGGACTTAAGTACAAGAAGACTGACTCTTCTTACTGACTTTGTTTTGAACCATTCCTGTGACACTAGTTATAGATTCCGGTGCTTCACTTCAGGTTTACTGGATCCCTTGGACCTATTTATTGACGATGAAACACAGAAATTGCTTCGGAATTAAATACAAAAGGCACATTGCCGACTTAAGTACAAGAATACTGACTCTTCTTACTGACTATGTTTTGAACCATTCCTGTGACACTAGTTATAGATTCCGGTGCTTCACTCCAGGTTTACTTTATCCCTCGGACCTTCTTATTGACGATGAAACACAGACAATTCATCGGATATAAATACAAATGGAACAATGCAGTCTTTAGTACAGGTAGACTGACTCTTCTTACTGACTATGTTTTGATTCATTCCTGTGACACTAGTTATAGATTCCGATGCTTCACTCCAGGTTTACTGCACCCCTTGTACCTTCGTATTGACGATGAAATACAGAAATTGCTTCGGAATTTAATACAAAAGCCACAATGCCGACTTAAGTACAAGAAGACTGACTCATCTTAGTGACTATGTTTGAACCATTCCTGTGACACTAGTTATAGATTCCGATGCTTCATTTCTGATTTACTGTATCCCCCTGACCTTCTTATTGATAATGAAACACAGAAATTGCATCTGAATTAAATACAAAAGGCACAATGCCGACTTAAGTACAAGAAGACTGACTCTTCCCACTGTCTATGTTTTGAACCATTCCTGTGACACTAGTTATAGATTCCAATGCTTCACTAAAGGTTTACTGTATCCCTTGGACCTTCGTATTGACGATGAAACACAGAAATTGCATCGGAATTAAATACAAAAGGCACAATGGCGACTTAAGTTCAAGAAAACTGACTCTTCTTACTGACTATGCTTTGAACCATTCATGTGACACTAGTTATAGATTCCGGTGCTTCACTTCAGGTTTAGTGTATCCCTTGGACTTTCTTATTGACGATGAAACACAGAAATTGCTTCTGAAGTAAATACAAAAGGCACAATGCCGAATTATGTACAAGAAGACTGACTCTTCTTACTGTCTCTGTTTTGAACCATTCCTGTGACACTAGTTATAGATTCCGATGCTTCACTCCAGGTTTACTATATCCCTCTGACCTTCTTATTGACGATGAAACACAGAAATTGAATCGGAATTAAATAGAAAAGGTACAATAACGACTTAAGTACAAGAAGACTGACTCTTCCTACTGTCTAAGTTTAGAACCATTCCTGTGACACTAGTTATAGATTCCGATTCTTCACTCCAGGTTTACTGTATCCCTTGGACCTTCTTATTGACGATGAAACACAGAAATTGCATCGGAATTAAATACAAAACGCACAATGCCGACTTTAGTACAAGAAGACTGACTCTTCTTACTTACTATGTTTTGAACCATTCCTGTTACACTAGTTACAGATTCCGATGCTTCACTTCAGATTTACTGTGTCCCTCTGACGTTCGTATTGACGATGAAACACAGAAATTGCCTCGGAATTAAATTGAAAAGGCACAATGCCGACTTAAGTACATGGAGACCGACTCTTCCTACTGTCTATGTTTTGAACCGTTCCCGTGACACTAGTTATACATTCCGATGCTTCACTTCAGGTTTACTGTATCCCTTGGACTTTCTTATTGACGATGAAACACAGAAATTGCAACGGAATTAAATACAAATGGCACAATGCCGACTTAAGTACAAGAAGACTGACTCTTCTTCTGTCTGTGTTTTGAACCATTCCTGTGACACTAGTTATAGATTTCGATGCTTCACTTCAGATTTACTGTATCCCTTCGACCTTTTTGTTGACGATGAAAAACAGAAATTGCATCGGAATTAAATTAAAAATGCACAATGCCGACTTAAGAACAAGAATACTGACTCTTCTTTCTGACAATGTTTTGATCCATTCCTGTGACACTAGTTATAGATAGCGATGCTTCACTTCAGGTTTACTGTATCCCTCTGACCTTCTTGTTGACGACGAAACACAGAAACTGCATCGGAATTAAATCCAAAAGGCACAGTGACGAATTAAATAAAAGAAGACTGACTCTTCTTACTGTCTATGTTTTGAACCATTCCTGTGACACTAGTTATAGATTCCGATGCATCACTCCAGGTTTACTGTATCCCTTAGACCTTCTTATTGACGATGAAACACAGAAATTGCATCGGAATTTAATACAAAATGCACAATGGGGACTTAAGTACAAGAGGACTGACTCTTCTTACTGACTATGTTTTGAAACATTCCTGTGACACTAGTTATAGATTCCGGTGCTTCACTTCAGGTTTACTGGATCCCTTGGACCTACTTATTGACGATGAAACACAGAAATTGCTTCGGAATTAAATACAAAAGGCACATTACCGACTTAAGTACAAGAATACTGACTCTTCCTACTGTCTATGTTTTGAACCATTCCTGTGACACTAGTTATAGATTCCGATGCTTCACTTCAGGTTTACTGTATCCCTCTGCCCTTCTTATTGACGATGAAACGCAGAAATTGCAACGGAATTGAATACAAAAGGCACAAGGCCAACTTAAGTACAAGATCACTGACTCTTCTCACTGACTATGATTTGAACCATTCCTGTGACACAAGTTATAGAACCTGATGCTTCACTTCAGGTTTACTGTATCCCTTGGACCTTCTTATTGGCGATGAAACACAGAAATAGCATCGGAATTAAATACAAAATCCGCAATGCCGACTTAAGTACAAGAAGTGTGACTCATCTTACTGACTATGTTTGAACCATTCCTGTGACACTAGTTATAGATTCCGATGCTTCACTCCCGGAATACTGTATCCCCTGGACCTTCATATTGACGATGAAACACAGAAATTGCATCGGAATAAATACAAAAGGCACAATGCCGACTTAAGTACAAGAAGACTGACTCTTCTTACTGTCTATGTTTTGAACCATCCCTGTGACACTAGTTATAGATACCGATACCTCACTCCAGGTTTACTGTATCCCTTGGACTTTCTTATTGACGATGAAACACAGAAATTGCATCGGAAGTAAATACAAAAGGCACAATGCCGAATTATGTACAAGGAGACTGACTCTTCTTACTGTCTATGTTTTGAACCATTCCTGTGACACTAGTTATAGATTCCGATGCTTCACTCCAGGTTTACTATATCCCTCTGATCTTCTTATTGACGATGAAACACAGAAATTGCATCGGCATTAAATAGAAAAGGTACAATACCGACTTAAGTACAAGAAGACTGACTCTTCCTACTGTCTATGTTTTGAACCATCCCTGTGACACTAGTTATAGATACCGATGCCTCACTCCAGGTTTACTGTATCCCTTGGACCTTTTTATTGGCGATGAAACACAGAAATTGCTTCGGAATTAAATGCAAAAGGCACAAAGCCGACTTAAGTACAAGAAGACTGACTCTTTTTACTGACTATGTTTTGAACCATTCCTGTGACACTAGTTATAGATTCTGCATCTTCACTTCGGGTTTACTGTATTCCTTGGACCTTCTTATTGGCGATGAAACACAGAAATTACATCGTAGTTAAAAACAAAAGGCATAATGCCGACTTAAGTAGAAGAAGATTGACTCATCTTACTGTCTATGATTTGAACCATTCCGGTGACACTAGTTATAGATTCCGATGCTTCACTCCAGGTTTACTGTATCCCTTGGACCTTGATATTGACGATGAAACACAGAAAATGCATCGGAATTAAATACAAAATGCACAATGCCGACTTAAGTTTAAGAAGACTGACTCTTCTTACTGACTGTGTTTTGAACCATTCCTGTGACACTAGTTATAGATTCTGATGCTTCACTTCAGATTTACTGTACCCTCTGACGTTCCTATTGACGAGGAAATACAGAAATTGCGTCGGAAATAAATACATAAGGCACAAGGCCGAATTAAGTACAAGAAGACTGACTCTTCTTACTGTCTATGTTTTGAACCATTCCTGTGACACTAGTTATAGATTCCGATGCTTCACTCTACTTTTACTGTATTCCTTGGACCTTCTTATTGACGATGAAACACAGAAACTGCATCGGAATGAAATAAAAAAGGCACAATGCCGACTTAAGTACAAGAAGACTGACGCTTCTTACTGTTTATGTCTTGAACCATTCCTGTTGCATCGGAATGTAATACAAAAGGCACAATGCCGACTTAAGTACAAGAAGACTGACTCTGCTTACTGTCTATGTTTTGTACCATTTCTGTGATACTAGTAATAGGTTTCGATGCTCCACTTCAGGTTTAGTGTATCCCTTGGACCTTCTTATCGACGATGAAACACAGAAATTGCATCGGAATTAAATACAAAAGGAACAATGCCGACTTAAGTACAAGAGGACTGACTCTTCTTACTGACTGTGTTTTGAACCATTCCTGTGACACTAGTTATTAATTCTGATGCTTCACTTCAGGTTTACTGTATCCCTTGGACCTTCTTATTGACGATGAAACACAGAAATCGCATCGGAAATAAATACAAAAGGAACAAGGCCGACTTAAGTACAAGACGACTGACTCTTCTTACTGACTATGTTTTGAACCATTCCTGTGACACTAGTTATAGATTCTGATGCTTCACTTCAGGTTTACTGTATCCCTTGGACCTTCTTATTCGCGATGAAACACAGAAATTGCATGGGAATTAAATACAAAAGGCACAATGCCGACTTAAGAACAAGAATACTGACTCTTCTTTCTGACTATGTTTGATCCATTCCTGTGACACTAGTTGTAGATTGCGATGCTCCACTTCACGTTTACTGTATCCCTCTGACCTTCTTGTTGACGACGAAAGACAGAAATTGCATCGGAATTAAATCCAAAAGGCACAGTGACGATTTAAGTAAAAGAAGACTGACTCTTCTTACTGTCTATGTTTTGAACCATTCCTGTGACACTAGTTATAGATTCCGATGCATCACTCCAGGTTTACTGTATCCCTTGGACCTTCTTATTCACGATGAAACACAGAAATTGCATCGGAATTTAATACAAAATGCACAATGGGGACTTAAGTACAAGAAGACTGACTCTTCTTACGGACTATGCTTTGAACCATTCCTGTGACACTAGTTATAGATTCCGGTGCTTCACTTCAGGTTTACTGGATCCCTTATACCTACTTATTGACGATGAAACACAGATATTGTTTCGGAATTAAATACAAAAGGCACAATGCCGACTTAGGTACAAGAAGACTGACTCTTCTTACTGACTATGTTTTGAACCAATCCTGTGACACTATTTATAGATTCCGATGCCTCACTTCAGGTTTACTGTATCCCTCTGATTTGCTTATTGACGATAAAACACAGAAATTACAACGGAATTAAATACAAAAGGCATAATGCCGACTTAAGTACATGAAGACCGACTCTTCTTACTGTCTATTTTTTGAACCATTCCTTTGACACTAGTTATAGATTCCGATGCATCACTTCAGATATACTGTACCCTCTGACGTTCTTATTGACGATGAAACACAGAAATTTCGTCGGAAGTAAATACATAAGGCACAATGCCGAATTAAGTACAAGAATACTGACTCTTCTTACTGTCTATGTTTTGAACCGTTCCTGTGACACTACTTATAGATTCCGATGCTTCACTCTAGTTTTACCGTATCCCTTGGACCTTCTTATTGACGATGAAACACAGAAATTGCATCGGAATTATATACAAAAGGAACAATGCCGACATAAGTACCAGAAGACTCACTCTTCTTACTGACAATGTTTTGAACCAATCCTGTGACACTAGTTATAGATTCCGATGCTTCACTTCAGGTTTACTGTATCCCTCTGGTCTTCTTATTCACGATAAAATACAGAAATTACATCGGAATTAAATACAAAAGGCACAATGCCGAATTAAGTACAAGAAGACAGACTCTTCTTACTGTCTATGTTTTGAACCATTCCTGTGACACTAGTTATAGATTCCGATGCTTCACTCTAGGTTTACTGTATCCCTTGGACCTTCTTATTGAAGATGAAACACTGAAATTGCATCGGTATTAAATACAAATGGCACAATGCCGACTTCAGTGCAAGAAGACTGACTCATCTTACTGTATATGTTTTGAACCATTCCTGTAACACTAGTTATAGATTCCGATGCTTCCCTGCAGGTTTACTGTATCCCTCTGCCCTTCTTATTGACGATGAAACACAGAAATTGCGTCGGAATTAAATAGAAAAGGCACAATGCCGACGTAACTACAAGAAGACTGATTTTTCTTACTGACTATGGTTTGAACCCTTCCTGTGACACTAGTTATAGATTCCGATGCTTCACTTCAGGTTTACTGTATCCCTTGGACCTTCCTATTGACGATGAGACACAGAAATCGCATCGGAATTAAATAGAAAGAGCACAATGCCGACCTAAGTACAAGAAGACTGACTCTTCCTACTCTCTATGCTTTGAACCATTCCTGTGACACTAGTTACAGATTCCGATGCTTCACTCCAGGTTTACTGTATCCCTTGGACCTTCTTATTGACGATGAAACACAGAAATTGCATCGGAATTAAATACAAAAGGAACAATGCCGACTTAAGTACAAAGGACTGACTCTTCTTACTGACTGTGTTTTGAACCATTCCTGTGACACTAGTTATTAATTCTGATGCTTCACTTCAGGTTTACTGGATCCCTTGGACCTACTTATTGACGATGAAACACAGAAATTGCTTCGGAATTAAATACAAAAGGCACATTACCGACTTAAGTACAAGAATACTGACTCTTCCTACTGTCTATGTTTTGAACCATTCCTGTGACACTAGTTATAGATTCCGATGCTTCACTTCAGGTTTACTGTATCCCTCTGCCCTTCTTATTGACGATGAAACGCAGAAATTGCAACGGAATTGAATACAAAAGGCACAAGGCCAACTTAAGTACAAGATCACTGACTCTTCTCACTGACTATGATTTGAACCATTCCTGTGACACAAGTTATAGATCCTGATGCTTCACTTCAGGTTTACTGTATCCCTTGGACCTTCTTATTGGCGATGAAACACAGAAATTGCATCGGAATTAAATACAAAAGCCGCAATGCCGACTTTAGTACAAGAAGTGTGACTCATCTTACTGTCTATGTTTGAACCATTCCTGTGACACTAGTTATAGATTCCGATGCTTCACTCCCGGAATACTGTATCCCCTGGACCTTCATATTGACGATGAAACACAGAAATTGCATCGGAATAAATACAAATGGCACAATGCCGACTTAAGTACAAGAAGACTGACTCTTCTTACTGTCTATGTTTTGAACCATCCCTGTGACACTAGTTATAGATACCGATACCTCACTCCAGGTTTACTGTATCCCTTGGACTTTCTTATTGACGATGAAACACAGAAATTGCATCGGAAGTAAATACAAAAGGCACAATGCCGAATTATGTACAAGGAGACTGACTCTTCTTACTGTCTATGTTTTGAACCATTCCTGTGACACTAGTTATAGATTCCGATGCTTCACTCCAGGTTTACTATATCCCTCTGACCTTCTTATTGACGATGAAACACAGAAATTGCATCGGCATTAAATAGAAAAGGTACAATACCGACTTAAGTACAAGAAGACTGACTCTTCCTACTGTCTATGTTTTGAACCATCCCTGTGACACTAGTTATAGATACCGATGCCTCACTCCAGGTTTACTGTATCCCTTGGACCTTTTTATTGGCGATGAAACACAGAAATTGCTTCGGAATTAAATGCAAAAGGCACAAAGCCGACTTAAGTACAAGAAGACTGACTCTTTTTACTGACTATGTTTTGAACCATTCCTGTGACACTAGTTATAGATTCTGCATCTTCACTTCGGGTTTACTGTATTCCTTGGACCTTCTTGTTGGCGATGAAACACAGAAATTGCATCGTAGTTAAAAACAAAAGGCATAATGCCGACTTAAGTAGAAGAAGATTGACTCATCTTACTGTCTATGATTTGAAGCATTCCGGTGACACTAGTTATAGATTCCGATGCTTCACTCCAGGTTTACTGTATCCCTTGGACCTTGATATTGACGATGAAACACAGAAAATGCATCGGAATTAAATACAAAAGGCACAATGCCGAGTTAAGTTTAAGAAGACTGACTCTTCTTACTGACTGTGTTTTGAACCATTCCTGTGACACTAGTTATAGATTCTGATGCTTCACTTCAGATTTACTCTACCCTCTGACGTTCCTATTGACGAGGAAATACAGAAATTGCGTCGGAAATAAATACATAAGGCACAAGGCCGAATTAAGTACAAGAAGACTGACTCTTCTTACTGTCTATGTTTTGAACCATTCCTGTGACACTAGTTATAGATTCCGATGCTTCACTCTAGTTTTACTGTATCCCTTGGACCTTCTTATTGACGATGAAACACAGAAACTGCATCGGAATGAAATAAAAAAGGCACAATGCCGACTTAAGTACAAGAAGACTGACGCTTCTTACTGTTTATGTCTTGAACCATTCCTGTTGCATCGGAATGTAATACAAAAGGCACAATGCCGACTTAAGTACAAGAAGACTGACTCTGCTTACTGTCTATGTTTTGTACCATTTCTGTGATACTAGTAATAGGCTTCGATGCTCCACTTCAGGTTTACTGTATCTCTTGGACCTTCTTATCGACGATGAAACACAGAAATTGCATCGGAATTAAATACAAAAGGAACAATGCCGACTTAAGTACAAGAGGACTGACTCTTCTTACTGACTGTGTTTTGAACCATTCCTGTGACACTAGTTATTAATTCTGATGCTTCACTTCAGGTTTACTGTATCCCTTGGACCTTCTTATTGACGATGAAACACAGAAATTGCATCGGAAATAAATACAAAAGGAACAAGGCCGACTTAAGTACAAGACGACTGACTCTTCTTACTGACTATGTTTTGAACCATTCCTGTGACACTAGTTATAGATTCTGATGCTTCACTTCAGGTTTACTGTATCCCTTGGACCTTCTTATTCGCGATGAAACACAGAAATTGCATGGGAATTAAATACAAAAGGCACAATGCCGACTTAAGAACAAGAATACTGACTCTTCTTTCTGACTATGTTTTGATCCATTCCTGTGACACTAGTTATAGATTGCGATGCTCCACTTCACGTTTACTGTATCCCTCTGACCTTCTTGTTGACGACGAAAGACAGAAATTGCATCGGAATTAAATCCAAAAGGCACAGTGACGATTTAAGTAAAAGAAGACTGACTCTTCTTACTGTCTATGTTTTGAACCATTCCTGTGACACTAGTTATAGATTCCGATGCATCACTCCAGGTTTACTGTATCCCTTGGACCTTCTTATTGACGATGAAACACAGAAATTGCATCGGAATTTAATACAAAATGCACAATGGGGACTTAAGTACAAGAAGACTGACTCTTCTTACTGACTATGCTTTGAACCATTCCTGTGACACTAGTTATAGATTCCGGTGCTTCACTTCAGGTTTACTGGATCCCTTATACCTACTTATTGACGATGAAACACAGGTATTGTTTCGGAATTAAATACAAAAGGCACAATGCCGACTTAAGTACAAGAAGACTGACTCTTCTTACTGACTATGTTTTGAACCAATCCTGTGACACTATTTATAGATTCCGATGCTTCACTTCAGGTTTACTGTATCCCTCTGATTTGCTTATTGACGATAAAACACAGAAATTACAACGGAATTAAATACAAAAGGCATAATGCCGACTTAAGTACGTGAAGACCGACTCTTCTTACTGTCTATTTTTTGAACCATTCCTGTGACACTAGTTATAGATTCCCATGCATCACTTCAGATATACTGTACCCTCTGACGTTCTTATTGACGATGAAACACAGAAATTTCGTCGGAAGTAAATACATAAGGCACAATGCCGAATTAAGTACAAGAATACTGACTCTTCTTACTGTCTATGTTTTGAACCGTTCCTGTGACACTAGTTATAGATTCCGATGCTTCACTCTAGTTTTACCGTATCCCTTGGACCTTCTTATTGACGATGAAACACAGAAATTGCATCGGAATTATATACAAAAGGAACAAGGGCGACTTAAGTACAAGAAGACTGACTCTTCTTACTGACTATGCTTTGAACCATTCCTGTGACACTAGTTATAGATTCTGGTGCTTCACATCAGGTTTACTGTATCCCTTGGACCTTCTTATTCGCGATGAAACACAGAAATTGCATTGGAATTAAATACAAAAGGCACAATGCCGACTTAAGTACAAGAGGACTGACTCATCTTACTGTCTATGTTTTGAACCATTCCTGTGACACAAGATATAGATTCCGATGCTTCACTCCAGGTTTACTGTATCCCTTGGACCTTCATATTGACGATGAAACACAGAAATTGCATCGGATTTAAAAACAAAAGGCACAATGCCGACATAAGTACCAGAAGACTCACTCTTCTTACTGACTATGTTTTGAACCAATCCTGTGACACTAGTTATAGATTCCGATGCTTCACTTCAGGTTAACTGTATCCCTCTGGTCTTCTTATTCACGATAAAATACAGAAATTACATCGGAATTAAATACAAAAGGCACAATGCCGAATTAAGTACAAGAAGACAGACTCTTCTTACTGTCTATGTTTTGAACCATTCCTGTGACACTAGTTATAGATTCCGATGCTTCACTCTAGGTTTACTGTATCCCTTGGACCTTCTTATTGAAGATGAAACACTGAAATTGCATCGGTATTAAATACAAAAGGCACAATGCCGACTTCAGTGCAAGAAGACTGACTCATCTTACTGTATATGTTTTGAACCATTCCTGTAACACTAGTTATAGATTCCGATGCTTCCCTGCAGGTTTACTGTATCCCTCTGCCCTTCTTATTGACGATGAAACACAGAAATTGCGTCGGAATTAAATAGAAAAGGCACAATGCCGACGTAACTACAAGAAGACTGACTTTTCTTACTGACTATGGTTTGAACCCTTCCTGTGACACTAGTTATAGATTCCGATGCTTCACTTCAGGTTTACTGTATCCCTTGGACCTTCCTATTGACGATGAGACACAGAAATCGCATCGGAATTAAATAGAAAAAGCACAATGCCGACCTAAGTACAAGAAGACTGACTCTTCCTACTCTCTATGCTTTGAACCATTCCTGTGACACTAGTTACAGATTCGGATGCTTCACTCCAGGTTTACTGTATCCCTCTGCCCTTCTTATTGAAGATGAAACACAGAAATTGCATAGGAATTAAATAGAAAAGGCACAATGCCGACATAAGTACAAGAAGACTAACTCTTAACACGGTCTATGTTTTGAACCATTCCTGTGACACAAGATATAGATTCCGATGCTTCACTCCAGGTTTACTGTATCCCTTGGACCTTCATATTGACGATGAAACACAGAAATTGCATCGGATTTAAAAACAAAAGGCACAATGCCGACTTAAGTACAAGAAGACTGACTCTTCTTACTGTCTATGTTTTGAACCATCCCTGTGACACTAGTTATAGATACCGATGCCTCACTCCAGGTTTACTGTATCCCTTGGACTTTCTTATTGACGATGAAACACAGAAATTGCATCGGAAGTAAATACAAAAGGCACAATGCCGAATTATGTACAAGAAGACTGACTCTTCTTACTGTCTATATTTTGAACCATTCCTGTGACACTAGTTATAGATTCCGATGCTTCACTCCAGGTTTACTATATCCCTCTGACCTTCTTATTGACGATGAAACACAGAAATTGCATCGGCATTAAATGGAAAAGGTACAATACCGACTTAAGTACAAGAAGACTGACTCTTCCTACTGTCTATGGTTTGAACCATTCCTGTGACACTAGTTATAGATTCCGATGCTTCACTCCAGGTTTACTGTATCCCTTGGACCTTCTAATTGACGATGAAACACAGAAATTGCATCGGAATTAAATACAAAAGGCACAATGCCGACATTAGTACAAGAAGACTGACTCTTCTTACTTACTATGTTTTGAACCATTCCTGTTACACTAGTTACAGATTCCGATGCTTCATTTCAGATTTACTGTATCCCTCTGACGTTCGTATTGACGATGAAACACAGAAATTGCCTCGGAATTAAATTGAAAAGGAACATTGCCGACTTATGTACATGAAGACAGACTCTTCCTACTGTCTATGTTTTGAACCATTCCTGTGACACTAGTTATAGATTCCGATGCATCACTCCAGGTTTACTGTATCCCTTAGACCTTCTCATTGACGATGAAACACAGAAATTGCATCGGAATTTAATACAAAATGCACAATGGGGACTTAAGTACAAGAAGACTGACTCTTCTTACTGACTATGTTTTGAACCATTCCTGTGACACTAGTTATAGATTCCGGTGCTTCACTTCAGGTTTACTGGATCCCTTGGACCTACTTATTGACGATGAAACACAGAAATTGCTTCGGAATTAAATACAAAAGGCGCATTGCCGACTTAAGTACAAGAATACTGACTCTTCTTACTGACTATGCTTTGAACCGTTCCTGTGACATTAGTTATAGATTCCGATGCTTCACTTTAGGTTTACTGTATCCCTTGGACCTTCTTATTGACGATGAAACACAGTAATTGCATCGGAATTAAATAGAAAATGCACAATGCCGACTTAAGTATAAGAACACTGACTCTTCCTACTGTCTGTGTTTTAAACCATTCCTGTGACACTAGTTATAGATTCCGATGCTTCACTTCAGGTTTACTGTATCCCTCTGCCCTTCTTATTGACGATGAAACACAGAAATTGCATCGGAATTAAATACACAAGGCACAATGCCAACTTCAGTACAAGAAGACTGACTCTTCTTCTGTCTATGTTTTGAACCATTCCTGTGACACTAGTTATAGATTTCGATGCTTCACCTCAGGTTTACTGTATCCCTTGGACCTTCTTATTGTCGATGAAACACAGAAATTGCAACGGAATTAAATATAAAAGGAACAAGGCCAACTTAAGTACAAGATCACTGACTTTTCTCACTGACTATGATTTGAACCATTCCTGTGACACAGGTTATAGATCCTGATGCTTCACTTCAGGTTTACTGTATCCCTTGGACCTTCTTATTGGCGATGAAACACAGAAATTGCATCGGAATTAAATACAAAAGCCGCAATGCCGACTTAAGTACAATAAGTGTGACTCATCTTACTTTCTATGTTTTGAACCATTCCTGTGACACTAGTTATAGATTCCGATGCTTCACTCCCGGAATACTGTACCCCTTGGTCCTTCATATTGACGATGAAACACAGAAATTGCATCGGAATAAATACAAAAGGCACAATGCCGACTTAAGTACAAGAATACTGACTCTTCTTACTGTCTATGTTTTGAACCATCCCTGTGACACTAGTTATAGATACCGATGCCTCACTCCAGGTTTACTGTATCCCTTGGACCTTTTTATTGGCGATGAAACACAGAAATTGCTTCGGAATTAAATGCAAAAGGCACAAAGCCGACTTAAGTACAAGAAGACTGATTTTTTTTACTGACTATGTTTTGAACCATTCCTGTGACACTAGTTATAGATTCTGATTCTTCACTTCGGGTTTACTGTATTCCTTGGACCTTCTTATTGGCGATGAAACACAGAAATTGCATCGTAGTTAAAAACAAAAGGCACAATGCCGACTTAAGTAGAAGAAGATTGACTCATCTCACTGTCTATGATTTGAACCATTCCGGTGACACTAGTTATAGATTCCGATGCTTCCCTGCAGGTTTACTGTATCCCTCTGCCCTTCTTATTGACGATGAAACACAGAAATTCCGTCGGAATTAAATAGAAAAGGCACAATGCCGACGTAACTACAAGAAGACTGATTTTTCTTACTGACTATGGTTTGAACCCTTCCTGTGACACTAGTTATAGATTCCGATGCTTCACTTCAGGTTTACTGTATCCCTTGGACCTTCCTATTGACGATGAGACACAGAAATCGCATCGGAATTAAATAGAAAAAGCACAATGCCGACCTAAGTACAAGAAGACTGACTCTTCCTACTCTCTATGCTTTGAACCATTCCTGTGACACTAGTTACAGATTCCGATGCTTCACTCCAGGTTTACTGTATCCCTTGGACTTTCTTATTGACGATGAAACACAGAAATTGCATCGGAAGTAAATACAAAAGGCACAATGCCGAATTATGTACAAGAAGACTGACTCTTCTTACTGTCTATATTTTGAACCATTCCTGTGACACTAGTTATAGATTCCGATGCTTCACTCCAGGTTTACTATATCCCTCTGACCTTCTTATTGACGATGAAACACAGAAATTGCATCGGCATTAAATGGAAAAGGTACAATACCGACTTAAGTACAAGAAGACTGACTCTTCCTACTGTCTATGGTTTGAACCATTCCTGTGACACTAGTTATAGATTCCGATGCTTCACTCCAGGTTTACTGTATCCCTTGGACCTTCTAATTGACGATGAAACACAGAAATTGCATCGGAATTAAATACAAAAGGCACAATGCCGACATTAGTACAAGAAGACTGACTCTTCTTACTTACTATGTTTTGAACCATTCCTGTTACACTAGTTACAGATTCCGATGCTTCATTTCAGATTTACTGTATCCCTCTGACGTTCGTATTGACGATGAAACACAGAAATTGCCTCGGAATTAAATTGAAAAGGAACATTGCCGACTTATGTACATGAAGACAGACTCTTCCTACTGTCTATGTTTTGAACCATTCCTGTGACACTAGTTATAGATTCCGATGCATCACTCCAGGTTTACTGTATCCCTTAGACCTTCTCATTGACGATGAAACACAGAAATTGCATCGGAATTTAATACAAAATGCACAATGGGGACTTAAGTACAAGAAGACTGACTCTTCTTACTGACTATGTTTTGAACCATTCCTGTGACACTAGTTATAGATTCCGGTGCTTCACTTCAGGTTTACTGGATCCCTTGGACCTACTTATTGACGATGAAACACAGAAATTGCTTCGGAATTAAATACAAAAGGCGCATTGCCGACTTAAGTACAAGAATACTGACTCTTCTTACTGACTATGCTTTGAACCGTTCCTGTGACATTAGTTATAGATTCCGATGCTTCACTTTAGGTTTACTGTATCCCTTGGACCTTCTTATTGACGATGAAACACAGTAATTGCATCGGAATTAAATAGAAAATGCACAATGCCGACTTAAGTATAAGAACACTGACTCTTCCTACTGTCTGTGTTTTAAACCATTCCTGTGACACTAGTTATAGATTCCGATGCTTCACTTCAGGTTTACTGTATCCCTCTGCCCTTCTTATTGACGATGAAACACAGAAATTGCATCGGA
The DNA here is from genome assembly GCF_021461385.2 of Schistocerca piceifrons. Classification (NCBI taxonomy): domain Eukaryota; kingdom Metazoa; phylum Arthropoda; class Insecta; order Orthoptera; family Acrididae; genus Schistocerca; species Schistocerca piceifrons. Next base: position 321,598 of record NW_025727610.1, read on the forward strand.
ATTAAATACACAAGGCACAATGCCAACTTCAGTACAAGAAGACTGACTCTTCTTCTGTCTATGTTTTGAACCATTCCTGTGACACTAGTTATAGATTTCGATGCTTCACCTCAGGTTTACTGTATCCCTTGGACCTTCTTATTGTCGATGAAACACAGAAATTGCAACGGAATTAAATATAAAAGGAACAAGGCCAACTTAAGTACAAGATCACTGACTTTTCTCACTGACTATGATTTGAACCATTCCTGTGACACAGGTTATAGATCCTGATGCTTCACTTCAGGTTTACTGTATCCCTTGGACCTTCTTATTGGCGATGAAACACAGAAATTGCATCGGAATTAAATACAAAAGCCGCAATGCCGACTTAAGTACAATAAGTGTGACTCATCTTACTTTCTATGTTTTGAACCATTCCTGTGACACTAGTTATAGATTCCGATGCTTCACTCCCGGAATACTGTACCCCTTGGTCCTTCATATTGACGATGAAACACAGAAATTGCATCGGAATAAATACAAAAGGCACAATGCCGACTTAAGTACAAGAATACTGACTCTTCTTACTGTCTATGTTTTGAACCATCCCTGTGACACTAGTTATAGATACCGATGCCTCACTCCAGGTTTACTGTATCCCTTGGACCTTTTTATTGGCGATGAAACACAGAAATTGCTTCGGAATTAAATGCAAAAGGCAAAAAGCCGACTTAAGTACAAGAAGACTGATTTTTTTTACTGACTATGTTTTGAACCATTCCTGTGACACTAGTTATAGATTCTGATTCTTCACTTCGGGTTTACTGTATTCCTTGGACCTTCTTATTGGCGATGAAACACAGAAATTGCATCGTAGTTAAAAACAAAAGGCACAATGCCGACTTAAGTAGAAGAAGATTGACTCATCTCACTGTCTATGATTTGAACCATTCCGGTGACACTAGTTATAGATTCCGATGCTTCCCTGCAGGTTTACTGTATCCCTCTGCCCTTCTTATTGACGATGAAACACAGAAATTCCGTCGGAATTAAATAGAAAAGGCACAATGCCGACGTAACTACAAGAAGACTGATTTTTCTTACTGACTATGGTTTGAACCCTTCCTGTGACACTAGTTATAGATTCCGATGCTTCACTTCAGGTTTACTGTATCCCTTGGACCTTCCTATTGACGATGAGACACAGAAATCGCATCGGAATTAAATAGAAAAAGCACAATGAAGACCTAAGTACAAGAAGACTGACTCTTCCTACTCTCTATGCTTTGAACCATTCCTGTGACACTAGTTACAGATTCCGATGCTTCACTCCAGGTTTACTGTATCCCTTGGACCTTCTTATTGACGATGAAACACAGAAATTGCATCGGAATTAAATACAAAATGCACAATGCCGACTTAAGTACTAGAAGACTGGCTCTTCTTACTGACTATGCTTTGAACCATTCCTGTGACACTAGTTATAGTTTCCGATGCTTCACTTCAGGTTCACTGTATCCCTTGGACCTTCTTATTGACGATTTAACACAGAAATTGCATCGGAATTAAATAGAAAAGGCACAATGCCGACATAAGTACAAGAAGACTAACTCTTCACACTGTCTATGTTTTGAACCATTCCTGTGACACTAGTTGTAGATTCCGATGCTTCACTTCCGGTTTACTGTATCCCTCTGCCCTTCTTATTGAAGATGAAACACAGAAATTGCATTGGAATTCATTACAAAAGGCACAATGCCGACTTAAGTACAAGAAGACTGACTCTTCTTACTGACTATGTTTTGAACCATTCCTGTGGCACTAGTTGTAGATTCCGATGCTTCACTTCAGGTTTACTGTATCCCTCTGACCTTCTTATTGACGATAAAAAAGAGACATTACTTCGGAATTAAATACAAAAGGCACAAAGCCGACTTAAGTACAAGAAGACTGACTCTTCTTACTGTCTATGCTATGAACCATACCTGTGACACTAGTTATAGATTACGATGCTTCGCTTCAGATTTACTGTATCCCTCTGACCTAGTTATTGTCGATGAAACACAGAAATTGCGTCGGAATCAAATACAAAAGGCACAATGCCGAATTAAGTACAAGAAGACTGACTCTTCTTACTGTCTATGTTTCAACCATCCCTGTGACACTAGTTACAGATTCCGATGCTTCACTCAATGTTCACTGTATCCCTTGGACCTTCTTATTGACGATGAAACACAGAAATTGCATCGGAATTAAATAAAAAAGGCACAATGCCGACTTAAGTACAAGAAGACTCACTCTTCTTACTGTCTATGTTTTTAACCATTCCTGTGACACTAGTTACAGATTCCGATGCTTCACACCAGGTTTACTGTATCCCTTGGACCTTCTTATTGACGATGAAACACAGAAAGTGCATTGGAATTAAATACAAAAGGCACATTGCCGACTTAAGTACAAGAAGACTGGCTCTTCTTACTGACTATGATTTGAACCATTCCTGTGACACTAGTGATAGATTCCGGTGCTTCACTTCAGGTTCACTGTATCCGTTGGACCTTCTTATTGACTAGGAAACACAGAAATTGCATCGGAATTAAATAGAAAAGGCACAATGCCGACTTAAGTACAAGAAGACTGATTCAACCCACTGTCTATGTTTTGAACCTTTGCTGTGACACTAGTTATAGATTCCGATGCTTCACTTCAGGTTTACTGTATCCCTCTGACCTTCTTATTGACGATGAAACACAGAAATTGCGTCGGAATTAAATACAAAAGGCACAATGCCGACATAAGTAAAAGAAAACTGATTCTGCTTACTGTCTACGCTTTGAACCATTTCTGTGATACTAGTTATAGATTTCGAGGCTTCTCTTCAGGTTTACTGTAACCCTTGGACCTTTTATTGACGATGAAACACAGAAATTGCATCGGAATTAATTACAAAAGGCACAATGCCCACTTAAGTACAAGAAACTGACTCTTCGTACTCTCTATGTTTTGAACCATTCCTGTGACACTAGTTTTTTATTCCGATGCTTCACTTGAGGTTTACTGTATCCCTCGGACCTTCTTATTGGCGATGAAACACAGAAATTGCATCGGAATTAAATACAAAAGGCACAATGCCGACTTAAGTACAAGAGGACTGACTCTTCCAACTCTCAATGTTTTGAACCATTCCTGTGACACTAGTTATAGTTTCCGATGCTTCACTTCAGCTTGACTGTATCCCTTGGACCTTCGTATTGACGATGAAACACAGAAAATGCATCGGAATTAAAAACAAAAGTCACAATGCCGACATAAGTACAAGAAGACTCACTCATCTTACTGTCTATGTTTTGAACCATTCCTGCGACACTAGTTATAGATTCCGGTGCTTCACTCCAGGTTTACTGTATCCCTTGGACCTTCATATTGACGATTGAACACAGAAATTGCATCGGAGTTAAATAGAAAAGGCACAATGCCGACTTAAGTACAAGAAGACTGACTCTTCTTACTGACTATGTTTTGAACCATTCCTGTGACACTAGTTATAGATTCCGATGCTTCACTTCAGGTTTACTGTATCCCTCGGACCTTCTTATGAGACGATAAAACACAGAAATTATATCGGAATTTATTACAACTGGCACAATGCCGACTTAAGTACAAGAAGACTGACTCTTCTTACTGTCTATGTTTTGAACCATTCCTGTGACACTAGTTATAGATTCCGATGCTTCACTTCAGATTTACTGTATCCCTCTGACATTCTTATTGACGATGAAACACAGAAATTGCGTCGGAATTAAATATAAAAGGCACAATGCCGAATTAAGTACAAGAAGACTGACTCTTCTTACTGTCTATGTTTTGAACCATTCCTGCGGCACTAGTTATAGATTCCGATGCTTCACTCTAGGTTTACTGTTTCCCTTGGACCTTCTTATTGACGATGAAACACAGATATTGCATCGGAATTAAATAAAAATGGCACAATGCCGACTTAAGTACAATAAGACTGACTCTTCTTACTGTCTATGTTTTGAACCATTCCTGTGACACTAGTTACAGATTCCGATGCTTCACTCCAGGTTTACTGTATCCCTTGGACCTTCTTATTGACGATGAAACACAGAAATTACATCGGAATTAAATACAAAAAGCACAATGCCGACTTAAGTACAAGAAGTCTGGCTCTACTTACTGACTATGCTTTGTACCATTCCTGTGACACTAGTTATAGATTCCGATGCTTCCCTTCAGATTTACTGTATCCCTCTGACCTAGTTATTGACGATGAAACACAGAAATTGCGTCGGAATCAAATACAAAAGGCACAATGCCGAATTAAGTACAAGAAGACTCACTCTTCTTACTGTCTATGCTTTTAACCATTCCTGCGACACTAGTTACAGATTCCGATGCTTCACACCAGGTTTACTGTATCCCTTGGACCTTCTTATTGACGATGAAACACAGAAATTGCATCGGAATTAAATACAAAAGGCACATTGCCGACATAAGTACAAGAAGACTGGCTCTTCTTACTGACTATGATTTAAACCATTCCTGTGACACTAGTGATAGATTCCGGTGCTTCAATTCAGGTTAACTGTATCCGTTGGACCTTCTTATTGACTATGAAACACAGAAATTGCATCGTAAATAAATAGAAAAGGCACAATGCCGACTTAAGTACAAGAAGACTGACTCTGCTTACTGTCTATGTTTTGAACCATTTCTGTGATACTAGTTATAGATTTCGATGCTTCACTTCAGGTTTATTGTATCCCTTGGACCTTCCTATTGACGTTGAAATACAGAAATTGCATCGGAATTAAATACAAAAGGCACAATGCCGACTTAAGTACAAGAAGAATGACTCTTCTTACAGACTATGCTTTGAACCTTTAATGTGACACTAATTATACATTCCGATGCTTCTCTTCAGGTGCAATGTATCCCTTGGACCTTCTTATTGACGATGGAACACAGAAATTGCATCGGAATTAATTACAAAAGGCACAATGGCGACTTAAGTACATGAAGACTGACTCATCTTTCTGTCTATGTTTTGAACCATTCCTGTGACACTAGTTATAGATTCTGATGCTTCACTTCAGGTTTAATGTATCCCTTGAACCTTCATATTGTCGATGAAACACAGAAATTGCATCGGAATTAAATACAAAAGGCACAATGCCGACTTAAGTACAAGAAGAATGACTCTTCTTACTGACTATGGTTTGAACCATTCCTGTGACACTAGTTATAGATTCCGATGCTTCACTTCAGGTTTACTGTATCCCTTATACCTTCCTATTGACGATGAGACACAGAAATCGCATCGGAATTAAATATAAAAAGCACAATGCCGTTTTAAGTACAAGAAGACTTACTCTTCCTACTCTCTATGTTTTGAACCATTCCTGTGACACTAGTTACAGATTCCGATGCTTCACTCCAGGTTTTCTGTATCCCTTGGACCTTCTTATTGTCGATGAAACGCAGAAATTGCATCGGAATTAAATACAAAATCACAATGCGACTTAAGTACAAGAAGACTGACTCTTCTTCTGTCTATGTATTCAACCACTCCTGTGACACTAGTTATAGATTTCGATGCTTCACTTCAGGTTTACTGTATCCCTTGGACCTTCTTATTGACGATGAAACACAGAAATTGCATCGGAATTAAATACTAAAGGCACAAGGCCGACTTAAGTACAAGAAGACTGACTCCTCTTACTATGTTTTGAACCATTCCCGTGACACTAGTTATAGATTCGGATGCGTCACTTCAGGTATACCTTATCCCTTGGACCTTCTTATTGGCGATGAAACACAGAAATTGCATCGGAATTAAATACAAAAGGCACAATGCCGACTTAAGTACAAGAAGACTGACTCATCTTACTGGCTATGTTTTGAACCACTCCCGTGAAACTAGTTGTAGATTCCGATGCTTCACTCCAGGTTTACTGTATCCCTTGGACCATCATATTGACGATGAAACACAGAAATTACATCGGAATTAAATACAAAAGGCACAATGCCGACTTAAGTACAAGAAGACTGACTCTTCTTACTGTCTATGTTTTGAACCATTCCTGTGACACTAGTTATAGATTCCGATGCATCACTTCAGATTTACTGTATCCCTCTGACATTCGTATTGACGATGAAACATAGATATTGCATCGGAATTAAATACAAATGGCACAATGCCGACTTAAGTACAAGAAGACTGACTCTTCTTACTGACTATGTTTTGAACCATTCCAGTGACACTAGTTATAGATTCCGATGCATCACTTCAGATTTACTGTATCCCTCTGACATTCTTATTGACGATGAAACACAGAAATTGCGTCGGAATTAAATACAAAAGGCACAATGCCGGCTTAAGTACAAGAAGAATGACTCTTCTTACTGACTATGGTTTGAACCATTCCTGTGACACTAGTTATAGATTCCGATGCTTCACTTCAGGTTTACTGTATCCCTTGGACCTTCCTATTGACGATGAGACACAGAAATCGCATCGGAATTATATAGAAAAAGCACATGGCCGTTTTAAGTACAAGAAGATTGACTCTTCCTACTCTCTATGTTTTGAACCATTCCTGTGACACTAGTTACAGATTCCGATGCTTCACTGCAGGTTTTCTGTATCCCTTGGACCTTCATATTGACGATGAAACACAGAAATTGAATCGGAATTAAATACAAAAGGCACAATGCCGACTTAAGTACTAGAAGACTCTCTCTTCTTACTGACTATGCTTTGAACCATTCCTGTGACACTAGTTATACATTCCGATGCTTCACTTCAGGTGCAGAGTATCCCTTGGACCTTCTTATTGACGATGGAACACAGAAATTGCATCGGAATTAAGTGGAAAAGGCACAATGCCGACTTAAGTACAGGAAGACTGTCTCCTCTTACTGTCTATGATTTGAAATATTCCTGTGACACTAGTTATAGATTCCGATGCTTCACTTCAGGTTTACTGTATCCCTCTGCCCTTCTTATTGACGATGAAACACAGAAATTGCATCGGAATTAAATACAAAAGGCACAATGCCGACTTAAGTACAAGAAGACTGACTCTGCTTACTGTCTATGGTTTGAACCATTTCTGTGATACAAGTTATAGTTTTCGATGCTTCACTTCAGGTTTACTGTATTCCTTGGACCTTCTTATTGTCGATGAAACGCAGAAATTGCATCGGAATTAAATACAAAATCACAATGCCGACTTAAGTGCAAGAAGACTGACTTCTCTTACTGACTATGTTTTGAATCATTCCTGTGACACTAGTAATAGATTCTGATGCTTCACTTCAGGTGTACTGTATCCCTTGGACCTTCTTATTGGCGATGAATCACAGAAATTGCATCGGAATTAAATACAAAAGGCACAATGCCGACTTCAGTACAAGAAGACTGACTCATCTTACTGTCTATGTTTTGAACCATTCCTGTGACACAAGTTAGAGATTCCGATGCTTCACTTCATGTCTACTGTTTCCCTCAGCCCTTCTTATTGACGATGAAACACAGAAATTGCATCGGAATTAAATAAAAAATGCACAATGCCGAATTAAGAACAAGAAGACTGACTCTTCTTCTGTCTAAGTATTGAACCACTCCTGTGACACTAGTTATAGATTTCGATGCTTCACTTCAGGTTTACTGTATCCCTTGGACCTTCTTATTGACGATGAAACACAGAAATTGCATCGGAATTAAATACAAAAGGCACAAGGCCGACTTAAGTACAAGAAGACTTACTCCTCTTACTATGTTTTCAACCAGTCCCGTGACACTAGTTATAGATTCTGATGCTTCACTTCAGGTATACTGTATCCCTTGGACCTTCTTATTGGCGATGAAACACAGAAATTGCATCGGAATTAAATACAAAAGGCACAATGCCGACTTAAGTACAAGAAGGCTGACTCTGCTTTCTGTCTATGTTTTGAACCATTTCTGTGGTACTAGTTATAGATTCCAATGCTTCACTCCAGGTTTACTGTATCCCTTGGACCTTCATATTGACGATGAAACACAGAAATTACATCGGAATTAAATACAAAAGGCACAATGCCGGCTTAAGTACAAGAAGACTGACTCTTCTTACTGTCTATGTTTTGACCATTCCTGTGACACTAGTTATAGATTCCGATGCTTCACTTCAGATTTATTGAATCCCTCTGACGTTCTTATTGACGATGAAACACAGAAATTGCGTCGGAATTTAATACAAAAGGCACAATGCCGTATTAAGTACAAGAAGACTGACTCTTCTTACTTTCTATGTTTTGAACCATTCCTGTGGTACTAGTTATAGATTCCGATGCTTCACTCTAGGTTTACTGTATTCCTTGGACCTTCTTATTGACGATGAAACACAGAAATTACATCGGAATTAAATAGAAAAAGCACAATGCCGACTTAAGTACAATAAGACTGACTCTTCTTACTGTCTATGTTTTGAACCATTCCTGTAACACTAGTTACAGATTCCGACGCTTCACTCCAGGTTTACTGTATCCCTTGGTCCTTCTTATTGACGATGAAACACAGAAATTGCATCGGAATGAAATACAAAAGGCACAATGCCAACTTAAGTACAAGAAGACTGGCTCTTCTTACTGACTATGCTTTGAACCTTTCCTGTGACACTAGTTATAGGTACCGATGCTTCACTTCAGGTTCACTGTTTCCCTTGGACCTTCTTATTGACGATGAAACACAGAAATTGCATCGGTATTAAACAGAAAAGGCACAATACCGACTTAAGTAAAGAAGGCTGACTCTTCTTACTGACTATGTTTTGAACCACTCCTGTGACACTAGTTACAGATTCCGATGCTTCACTTCAGATTTACTCTATCCCTCTGACGTTCTTATTGACGATGAAACACAGAAATTGCGTCGGAATTAAATACAAAAGGCACAATGCCGAATAAAGTACAAGAAGACTGAGTCTTCTTACTGTCTATGTTTTGAACCATTCCTGTGAACTAGTTACAGATTCCGATGCTACACTCCAGGTTTACTGTATCCCTTGGACCTTCTTATTGACGATGAAACACAGAAATTGCATCGGAATTAAATGCAAAAGGCACAATGCCGACATAAGTACAAGAAGACTGGCTCTTCTTACTGACTATGCTTTGAACCATTCCTGTGACACTAGTTATAGATTCCGATGCTTCACTTTAGGTTCACTGTATCCCTTGGACCTTCTTATTGACGATGAAACACAGAAATTGCATCGGAATTAAGTACAAAAGGCACAATGCCGACTTAAGTACAAGAAGACTGACTCTGCTTTCTGTCTATGTTTTGAACCATTTCTGTGGTACTAGTTATAGATTTCGATGCTTCCCTTCAGGTTTATTGTATCCCTTGGACCTTCTTATTGACGATGAAACACAGAAATTGCATCGGAATGAAAAGCAAAAGGCACAATGCCGACTTAAGTACAAGAAGACTGACTCTTCCAACTCTCCATGCTTTGAACCATCCCTGTGACACTGGTTGTAGATTCCGATGCTTCACTTCAGGTTTACTGTATCCCTTGGACCTTCATATTGACGATGAAAAACACAAATTGCATCGGAATTATTACAAAAGGCACAATGGCGACTTAAGTACATGATGACTGACTCATCTTACTGTCTATGTTTTGAACCATTCCTGTGACACTAGTTATAGATTCCGATGCTTCACTTTAGGTTCACTGTATGCCTTGGACCTTCTTATTGACGATGAAACACAGAAATTGCGTCGGAATTAAGTACAAAAGGCACAATGCAAACTTAAGTACAAAAAGACTGTCTCTTCCAACTCTCTATGTTTTGAACCATCCCTGTGACACTGGTTGCAGATTCCGGTGCTTCACTTCGGGTTTACTGTATCCCTTGGACCTTCATATTGACGATGAAAAAGACAAATTGCATCGGAATTATTTACAAAAGGCACAATGGCGACTTAAGTACATGATGACTGACTCATCTTACTGTCTATGTTTTGAACCATTCCTGTGACACTAGTTATAGATTCCGATGCTTCACTTTAGGTCCACTGTATCCCTTGGACCTTCATATTGACGATGAAACACAGAAATTGCATCGGAATTAAATACAAAAGGCACAATGCCGACTTAAGTACTAGAAGACTGGCTCTTCTTACTGACTATGCTTTGAACCATTAATGTGACACTAGTTATACATTCCGATGCTTCACTTCAGGTGCAATGTATCCCTTGGACCTTCTTATTGACGATGGAACACAGAAATTGCATCGGAATTAAGTGGAAAAGGCACAATGCCTACTTAAGTACAGGAAGACTGTCTCCTCTTACAGTCTATGTTTTGAACCATTCCTGTGACACTAGTTATAGATTCCGATGCTTCACTTCAAGTTTACTGTATCCCTCTGCCCTACTTATTGACGATGAAACACAGAAATTGCATCGGAATTAAATACAAAATGCACAATGCCGACTTAAGTACAAGAAACTGACTCTGCTTACTGTCAATGGTTTAAACCATTTCTGTGATACTAGTTATAGTTTTCGATGCTTCACTTCAGGTTTACTGTATTCCTTGGACCTTCTTATTGTCGATGAAACGCAGAAATTGCATCGGAATTAAATACAAAATCACAATGCCGACTTAAGTACAAGAAGACTGACTCCTTTTACTGACTATGTTTTGAATCATTCCTGTGACACTAGTAATAGATTCTGATGCTTCACTTCAGGTGTACTGTATCCCTTGGACCTTCTTATTGGCGATGAATCACAGAAATTGCACCGGAATTAAATACAAAAGGCACAATGCCGACTTAAGTACAAGAAGACTGACTCATCTTACTGTCTATGTTTTGTACCATTCCTGTGACACAAGTTATAGATTCCGATGCTTCACTTCAGGTCTACTGTTTCCCTCAGCCCTTCTTATTGACGATGAAACACAGAAATTGCATCGGAATTAAATACAAAAGGCACAATGCCGAATTAAGTACAAGAAGACTGACTCTTCTTCTGTCTATGTATTGAACCACTCCTGTGACACTAGTTATAGATTTCGATGCTTCACTTCAGGTTTACTGTATCCCTTGGACCTTCTTATTGACGATGAAATACAGAAATTGCATCGGAATTAAATACAAAAGGCACAAGGCCGACTTAAGTACAAGAAGACTGACACCTCTTACTATGCTTTCAACCATTCCCGTGACACTAGTTATAGATTCTGATGCTTCACTTCAGGTATACTGTATCCCTTGGCCCTTGATATTGGCGTTGAAACACAGAAATTGCATCGGAACTAAATACAAAAGGCACAATGGCGAATTAAGTACAGGAAGACTGACTCTGCTCTCTGTCTATGTTTTGAACCATTTCTGTGGTACTAGTTATAGATTCCGGTGCTTCACTCCAGGTTTACTGTATCCCTTGGACCTTCATATTGACGATGAAACACGGAAATTACATCGGAATTAAATACAAAAGGCACAATGCCGACTTAAGTACAAGACGACTCACTCTTCTTACTGTCTATGTTTTGAACCATTCCTGTGACACTAGTTATAGATTCCGATGCTTCACTTCAGATTTTCGGTATCCCTCTGACGTTCTTATTGACGATGAAACACAGAAATTGCGTCGGAATTAAATACAAAAGGTACAATGCCAACATAAGTACAAGAAGACTGACTCTTCTTACTGACTATGGTTTGAACCATTCCTGTGACACTAGTTATAGATTCCGATGCTTCACTTCCGGTTTACTGTATCCCTTGGACCTTCCTATTGACGATGAGACACAGAAATCGCATCGGAATTAAATAAAAAAAGCACAATGCCGTTTTAAGTACAAGAAGACTGACTCTTCCTACTCTCTATGTTTGAACCATTCCTGTGACACTAGTTACAGATTCCGATGCTTCACTCCAGATTTTCTGTATCCCTTGGACCTTCTTATTGACGATGAAACACAGAAATTGCATCGGAATTAAATACAAAAGGCACAATGCCGTCTTAAGTACTAGAAGACTGTCTCTTCTTACTGACTATGCTTTGAACCATCCCTGTGACACTAGTTATAGATTCCGATGCTTTATTTCAGGTTCAATGTATCCCTTGGAACTTCTTATTGCCGATGAAACACAGAAATTGCTTCGGAATTAAATAAAAACGGCACAATGCCGACTTAAGTACAAGAAGACTGACTCCTCCTACTGTCTATGTTTTGAACCATTCCAGTGACACTAGTTACAGATTCCGATGCTTCACTTCAGGTTTACTGTATCCCTCTGCCCTTCTTATTGACGATGAAACACAGAAATTGCATCGTAATTAAATACAAAAGGCACAATGCCGAATTAAGTACAAGAAGACTGACTCTGCCTACTGTCTATGATTTCAACCATTCCTGTGACACTAGTTATAGATTCTGATGCTTCACTTCAGGTTTACTGTATCCCTTGGACCTTCTTATTGGCGATGAAACACAGAAATTGCATCGGAATTAAACACAAAAGCCACAATGCCGACCTAAGTACAATAAGACTGACTAATCTTACTGTCTATGATTTGAACCATTCCTGTGAAACTAGTTATGGATTCCGATGCTTCACTCCAGGTTTACTGTATCCCTTGGACCTTCATATTGACGATGAAACACAGAAATTACATCGGAATTAAATACAAAAGCACAATGCCGACTTAAGTACAAGAAGACTGACGCTTCTTACTGTCTATGTTTTGAACCATTCCTGAGACACTAGTTATAGATTCCGATGCTTCACTTCAGATTTATTGTATCCCTCTGACGTTCTTATTGACGATGAAACACAGAAATTGCGTCGGAAATAAATAGAAAAGGCACAATGCCGAATTAAGTACAAGAAGACTGACTCTTCTTACTCTCTTTGTTTTGAACCATTCCTGTGACTCTAGTTATAGATTCCGATGCGTCACTTCAGGTTTACTGTATCCCTCTGACTTTCTTATTGACGATGAAACACAGAAATTGCATCAGTATTAAACAGAAAAGGCACAATAACGACTTAAGTACAACAAGGCTGACTCTTCCTACTGTCTATGTTTTGAACCATTCCTGTGACACTAGTTATAGATTCCGATGCTTCACTTCAGGTTTACTGTATCCCTTGGACCTTCTTATTGGCGATGAAACACAGAAATTGCATCGGAATTAAATACAAAAGGCACAATGCTGATTTGAGAACAAGAAGACTGACTCATCTTACTGTCTATGACTTGAACCATTCGTGTGACACTAGTTTTTTATTGCGATGCTTCACTTGAAGTTTACTGTATCTCTCGGACCTTCTTATGGACAATGAAACACAGAAATTGCATCGGAATGAGATACAAAAGGCACAATGCCGACTTAAGTACAAGAAGACTGACTCTTCCAAATCTCTATGTTTAGAAAAATTTTCTGTGACACTAGTTATAGATTCCGATGCTTCACATCAGGTTTACTGTATCCCTCCGCCCTTCTTATTGACGATGAAAAACAGAAATTGCATCGGAATGAAATACATAAAGCACAATGCCGACTTAAGTACAAGAAGACTGACTCATCTTACTGTCTATGTTTTCAACCATTCCTGCGACACTACTTATAGATTCCGATGCTTCCCTGCAGGTTTAATGTATCCCTTGGCCCTTATTTTTGACGATGAAACACAGAAATTGCGTCGGAATTAAATAGAAAAGGCACAATGCCGACATAAGTACAAAAAGACTGACGCTTCTTACTGACTATGTTTTGAACCATTCCTGTGACACTAGTTATAGATTCCGATGCTTCACTTCAGGTTTACTGTATCCCTTGGACCTTCTTATTGACGTTGAAACACACAAATTGCATCGGAATTAAATACAAAGTCACAATGCCGACTTAAGTACAAGAAGACTGTGACTCTTCTCACTGACTATGTTTTGAACCATTCCTGTAACACTATTTATAGATTCCGCTGCTTCACTTCACGTTTACTGTATCCCTCTGACCTTCTTATTGACGATTAAACACAGAAATTACATCGGAGTTAAATACAAACGGCACAATGCCGACTTATGTACAAGAAGACTGACTCTTCTTGCTGTCTATGTTTTGAACCATTCCTGTGACACTAGTTATAGATTCCGATTCTTCATTCCAGGTTTACTGTATCCCTTGGACCTTCTTATTGACGATGAAACAGAGAAATTGCATCGGAATGAAATAGAAAAGGCACAATGCCGACTTAAGTACAAGAAGACTGACTCTGCTTTCTGTCTATGTTTTGAAACATTTCTGTGATACTAGTTATAGATTTCGATGCTTCACTTCAGGTTTTTTTGTATCCCATGGACCTTCTTATTGACGATGAAACACAGAAATTGCATCGGAATTAAATACAAAGGTCACAATGCCCACATAATTACAAGAAGGCTGACTCTTCTTACGGACTATGTTTTGAACCATTCCTGTGACACTAGTTATAGATTCTGATGCTTCACTTCAGGTTTACAGTATCCCTTGGACCTTCTTATTAGCGATGAAACACAGAAATTGCATAGGAATCAAATACAAAAGGCACAATGCCGACTTAAGTACAAGAAGACTGACTCATCTTACTGCCTATGTTTTGAACCATTCCTGTGACACTAGTTATAGATTCCGATGCTTCCCTGCAGGTTTACTGTATCCCTTGGACCTTCTTATTGTCGATGAAACGCAGAAATTGCATCGGAATTAAATACAAAATCACAATGCGACTTAAGTACAAGAAGACTGACTCTTCTTCTGTCTATGTATTCAACCACTCCTGTGACACTAGTTATAGATTTCGATGCTTCACTTCAGGTTTACTGTATCCCTTGGACCTTCTTATTGACGATGAAACACAGAAATTGCATCGGAATTAAATACTAAAGGCACAAGGCCGACTTAAGTACAAGAAGACTGACTCCTCTTACTATGTTTTGAACCATTCCCGTGACACTAGTTATAGATTCGGATGCGTCACTTCAGGTATACCTTATCCCTTGGACCTTCTTATTGGCGATGAAACACAGAAATTGCATCGGAATTAAATACAAAAGGCACAATGCCGACTTAAGTACAAGAAGACTGACTCATCTTACTGGCTATGTTTTGAACCACTCCCGTGAAACTAGTTGTAGATTCCGATGCTTCACTCCAGGTTTACTGTATCCCTTGGACCATCATATTGACGATGAAACACAGAAATTACATCGGAATTAAATACAAAAGGCACAATGCCGACTTAAGTACAAGAAGACTGACTCTTCTTACTGTCTATGTTTTGAACCATTCCTGTGACACTAGTTATAGATTCCGATGCATCACTTCAGATTTACTGTATCCCTCTGACATTCGTATTGACGATGAAACACAGATATTGCATCGGAATTAAATACAAATGGCACAATGCCGACTTAAGTACAAGAAGACTGACTCTTCTTACTGACTATGTTTTGAACCATTCCAGTGACACTAGTTATAGATTCCGATGCATCACTTCAGATTTACTGTATCCCTCTGACATTCTTATTGACGATGAAACACAGAAATTGCGTCGGAATTAAATACAAAAGGCACAATGCCGGCTTAAGTACAAGAAGAATGACTCTTCTTACTGACTATGGTTTGAACCATTCCTGTGACACTAGTTATAGATTCCGATGCTTCACTTCAGGTTTACTGTATCCCTTGGACCTTCCTATTGACGATGAGACACAGAAATCGCATCGGAATTATATAGAAAAAGCACATGGCCGTTTTAAGTACAAGAAGATTGACTCTTCCTACTCTCTATGTTTTGAACCATTCCTGTGACACTAGTTACAGATTCCGATGCTTCACTGCAGGTTTTCTGTATCCCTTGGACCTTCATATTGACGATGAAACACAGAAATTGAATCGGAATTAAATACAAAAGGCACAATGCCGACTTAAGTACTAGAAGACTCTCTCTTCTTACTGACTATGCTTTGAACCATTCCTGTGACACTAGTTATACATTCCGATGCTTCACTTCAGGTGCAGAGTATCCCTTGGACCTTCTTATTGACGATGGAACACAGAAATTGCATCGGAATTAAGTGGAAAAGGCACAATGCCGACTTAAGTACAGGAAGACTGTCTCCTCTTACTGTCTATGATTTGAAATATTCCTGTGACACTAGTTATAGATTCCGATGCTTCACTTCAGGTTTACTGTATCCCTCTGCCCTTCTTATTGACGATGAAACACAGAAATTGCATCGGAATTAAATACAAAAGGCACAATGCCGACTTAAGTACAAGAAGACTGACGCTTCTTACTGTCTATGTTTTGAACCATTCCTGAGACACTAGTTATAGATTCCGATGCTTCACTTCAGATTTATTGTATCCCTCTGACGTTCTTATTGACGATGAAACACAGAAATTGCGTCGGAAATAAATAGAAAAGGCACAATGCCGAATTAAGTACAAGAAGACTGACTCTTCTTACTCTCTTTGTTTTGAACCATTCCTGTGACTCTAGTTATAGATTCCGATGCGTCACTTCAGGTTTACTGTATCCCTCTGACTTTCTTATTGACGATGAAACACAGAAATTGCATCAGTATTAAACAGAAAAGGCACAATAACGACTTAAGTACAACAAGGCTGACTCTTCCTACTGTCTATGTTTTGAACCATTCCTGTGACACTAGTTATAGATTCCGATGCTTCACTTCAGGTTTACTGTATCCCTTGGACCTTCTTATTGGCGATGAAACACAGAAATTGCATCGGAATTAAATACAAAAGGCACAATGCTGATTTGAGAACAAGAAGACTGACTCATCTTACTGTCTATGACTTGAACCATTCGTGTGACACTAGTTTTTTATTGCGATGCTTCACTTGAAGTTTACTGTATCTCTCGGACCTTCTTATGGACAATGAAACACAGAAATTGCATCGGAATGAGATACAAAAGGCACAATGCCGACTTAAGTACAAGAAGACTGACTCTTCCAAATCTCTATGTTTAGAAAAATTTTCTGTGACACTAGTTATAGATTCCGATGCTTCACATCAGGTTTACTGTATCCCTCCGCCCTTCTTATTGACGATGAAAAACAGAAATTGCATCGGAATGAAATACATAAAGCACAATGCCGACTTAAGTACAAGAAGACTGACTCATCTTACTGTCTATGTTTTCAACCATTCCTGCGACACTACTTATAGATTCCGATGCTTCCCTGCAGGTTTAATGTATCCCTTGGCCCTTATTTTTGACGATGAAACACAGAAATTGCGTCGGAATTAAATAGAAAAGGCACAATGCCGACATAAGTACAAAAAGACTGACGCTTCTTACTGACTATGTTTTGAACCATTCCTGTGACACTAGTTATAGATTCCGATGCTTCACTTCAGGTTTACTGTATCCCTTGGACCTTCTTATTGACGTTGAAACACACAAATTGCATCGGAATTAAATACAAAGTCACAATGCCGACTTAAGTACAAGAAGACTGTGACTCTTCTCACTGACTATGTTTTGAACCATTCCTGTAACACTATTTATAGATTCCGCTGCTTCACTTCACGTTTACTGTATCCCTCTGACCTTCTTATTGACGATTAAACACAGAAATTACATCGGAGTTAAATACAAACGGCACAATGCCGACTTATGTACAAGAAGACTGACTCTTCTTGCTGTCTATGTTTTGAACCATTCCTGTGACACTAGTTATAGATTCCGATTCTTCATTCCAGGTTTACTGTATCCCTTGGACCTTCTTATTGACGATGAAACAGAGAAATTGCATCGGAATGAAATAGAAAAGGCACAATGCCGACTTAAGTACAAGAAGACTGACTCTGCTTTCTGTCTATGTTTTGAAACATTTCTGTGATACTAGTTATAGATTTCGATGCTTCACTTCAGGTTTTTTTGTATCCCATGGACCTTCTTATTGACGATGAAACACAGAAATTGCATCGGAATTAAATACAAAGGTCACAATGCCCACATAATTACAAGAAGGCTGACTCTTCTTACGGACTATGTTTTGAACCATTCCTGTGACACTAGTTATAGATTCTGATGCTTCACTTCAGGTTTACAGTATCCCTTGGACCTTCTTATTAGCGATGAAACACAGAAATTGCATAGGAATCAAATACAAAAGGCACAATGCCGACTTAAGTACAAGAAGACTGACTCATCTTACTGCCTATGTTTTGAACCATTCCTGTGACACTAGTTATAGATTCCGATGCTTCCCTGCAGGTTTACTGTATCCCTTGGACCTTCTTATTGTCGATGAAACGCAGAAATTGCATCGGAATTAAATACAAAATCACAATGCGACTTAAGTACAAGAAGACTGACTCTTCTTCTGTCTATGTATTCAACCACTCCTGTGACACTAGTTATAGATTTCGATGCTTCACTTCAGGTTTACTGTATCCCTTGGACCTTCTTATTGACGATGAAACACAGAAATTGCATCGGAATTAAATACTAAAGGCACAAGGCCGACTTAAGTACAAGAAGACTGACTCCTCTTACTATGTTTTGAACCATTCCCGTGACACTAGTTATAGATTCGGATGCGTCACTTCAGGTATACCTTATCCCTTGGACCTTCTTATTGGCGATGAAACACAGAAATTGCATCGGAATTAAATACAAAAGGCACAATGCCGACTTAAGTACAAGAAGACTGACTCATCTTACTGGCTATGTTTTGAACCACTCCCGTGAAACTAGTTGTAGATTCCGATGCTTCACTCCAGGTTTACTGTATCCCTTGGACCATCATATTGACGATGAAACACAGAAATTACATCGGAATTAAATACAAAAGGCACAATGCCGACTTAAGTACAAGAAGACTGACTCTTCTTACTGTCTATGTTTTGAACCATTCCTGTGACACTAGTTATAGATTCCGATGCATCACTTCAGATTTACTGTATCCCTCTGACATTCGTATTGACGATGAAACACAGATATTGCATCGGAATTAAATACAAATGGCACAATGCCGACTTAAGTACAAGAAGACTGACTCTTCTTACTGACTATGTTTTGAACCATTCCAGTGACACTAGTTATAGATTCCGATGCATCACTTCAGATTTACTGTATCCCTCTGACATTCTTATTGACGATGAAACACAGAAATTGCGTCGGAATTAAATACAAAAGGCACAATGCCGGCTTAAGTACAAGAAGAATGACTCTTCTTACTGACTATGGTTTGAACCATTCCTGTGACACTAGTTATAGATTCCGATGCTTCACTTCAGGTTTACTGTATCCCTTGGACCTTCCTATTGACGATGAGACACAGAAATCGCATCGGAATTATATAGAAAAAGCACATGGCCGTTTTAAGTACAAGAAGATTGACTCTTCCTACTCTCTATGTTTTGAACCATTCCTGTGACACTAGTTACAGATTCCGATGCTTCACTGCAGGTTTTCTGTATCCCTTGGACCTTCATATTGACGATGAAACACAGAAATTGAATCGGAATTAAATACAAAAGGCACAATGCCGACTTAAGTACTAGAAGACTCTCTCTTCTTACTGACTATGCTTTGAACCATTCCTGTGACACTAGTTATACATTCCGATGCTTCACTTCAGGTGCAGAGTATCCCTTGGACCTTCTTATTGACGATGGAACACAGAAATTGCATCGGAATTAAGTGGAAAAGGCACAATGCCGACTTAAGTACAGGAAGACTGTCTCCTCTTACTGTCTATGATTTGAAATATTCCTGTGACACTAGTTATAGATTCCGATGCTTCACTTCAGGTTTACTGTATCCCTCTGCCCTTCTTATTGACGATGAAACACAGAAATTGCATCGGAATTAAATACAAAAGGCACAATGCCGACTTAAGTACAAGAAGACTGACTCTGCTTACTGTCTATGGTTTGAACCATTTCTGTGATACAAGTTATAGTTTTCGATGCTTCACTTCAGGTTTACTGTATTCCTTGGACCTTCTTATTGTCGATGAAACGCAGAAATTGCATCGGAATTAAATACAAAATCACAATGCCGACTTAAGTGCAAGAAGACTGACTCCTCTTACTGACTATGTTTTGAATCATTCCTGTGACACTAGTAATAGATTCTGATGCTTCACTTCAGGTGTACTGTATCCCTTGGACCTTCTTATTGGCGATGAATCACAGAAATTGCATCGGAATTAAATACAAAAGGCACAATGCCGACTTAAGTACAAGAAGACTGACTCATCTTACTGTCTATGTTTTGAACCATTCCTGTGACACAAGTTAGAGATTCCGATGCTTCACTTCAGGTCTACTGTTTCCCTCAGCCCTTCTTATTGACGATGAAACACAGAAATTGCATCGGAATTAAATACAAAAGGCACAATGCCGAATTAAGTACAAGAAGACTGACTCTTCTTCTGTCTATGTGTTGAACCACTCCTGTGACACTAGTTATAGATTTCGATGCTTCACTTCAGGTTTACTGTATCCCTTGGACCTTCTTATTGACGATGAAACACAGAAATTGCATCGGAATTAAATACAAAAGGCACAATGCCGACTTAAGTACAAGAAGAATGACTCTTCTTACTGACTATGGTTTGAACCATTCCTGTGACACTAGTTATAGATTCCGATGCTTCACTTCAGGTTTACTGTACCCCTTGGACCTTCCTATTGACGATGAGACACAGAAGTCGCATCGGAATTAAATATAAAAAGCACAATGCCGTTTTAAGTACAAGAAGACTTACTCTTCCTACTCTCTATGTTTTGAACCATTCCTGTGACACTAGTTACAGATTCCGATACTTCACTCCAGGTTTTCTGTATCCCTTGGACCTTCTTATTGTCGATGAAACGCAGAAATTGCATCGGAATTAAATACAAAATCACAATGCGACTTAAGTACAAGAAGACTGACTCTTCTTCTGTCTGTGTATTCAACCACTCCTGTGACACTAGTTATAGATTTCGATGCTTCACTTCAGGTTTACTGTATCCCTTGGACCTTCTTATTGACGATGAAACACAGAAATTGCATCGGAATTAAATACTAAAGGCACAAGGCCGACTTAAGTACAAGAAGACTGACTCCTCTTACTATGTTTTGAACCATTCCCGTGACACTAGTTATAGATTCGGATGCGTCACTTCAGGTATACCTTATCCCTTGGACCTTCTTATTGGCGATGAAACACAGAAATTGCATCGGAATTAAATACAAAAGGCACAATGCCGACTTAAGTACAAGAAGACTGACTCATCTTACTGGCTATGTTTTGAACCACTCCCGTGAAACTAGTTGTAGATTCCGATGCTTCACTCCAGGTTTACTGTATCCCTTGGACCACCATATTGACGATGAAACACAGAAATTACATCGGAATTAAATACAAAAGGCACAATGCCGACTTAAGTACAAGAAGACTGACTCTTCTTACTGTCTATGTTTTGAACCATTCCTGTGACACTAGTTATAGATTCCGATGCATCACTTCAGATTTACTGTATCCCTCTGACATTCGTATTGACGATGAAACACAGATATTGCATCGGAATTAAATACAAATGGCACAATGCCGACTTAAGTACAAGAAGACTGACTCTTCTTACTGACTATGTTTTGAACCATTCCAGTGACACTAGTTATAGATTCCGATGCATCACTTCAGATTTACTGTATCCCTCTGACATTCTTATTGACGATGAAACACAGAAATTGCGTCGGAATTAAATACAAAAGGCACAATGCCGGCTTAAGTACAAGAAGAATGACTCTTCTTACTGACTATGGTTTGAACCATTCCTGTGACACTAGTTATAGATTCCGATGCTTCACTTCAGGTTTACTGTATCCCTTGGACCTTCCTATTGACGATGAGACACAGAAATCGCATCGGAATTATATAGAAAAAGCACATGGCCGTTTTAAGTACAAGAAGATTGACTCTTCCTACTCTCTATGTTTTGAACCATTCCTGTGACACTAGTTACAGATTCCGATGCTTCACTGCAGGTTTTCTGTATCCCTTGGACCTTCATATTGACGATGAAACACAGAAATTGAATCGGAATTAAATACAAAAGGCACAATGCCGACTTAAGTACTAGAAGACTCTCTCTTCTTACTGACTATGCTTTGAACCATTCCTGTGACACTAGTTATACATTCCGATGCTTCACTTCAGGTGCAGAGTATCCCTTGGACCTTCTTATTGACGATGGAACACAGAAATTGCATCGGAATTAAGTGGAAAAGGCACAATGCCGACTTAAGTACAGGAAGACTGTCTCCTCTTACTGTCTATGATTTGAAATATTCCTGTGACACTAGTTATAGATTCCGATGCTTCACTTCAGGTTTACTGTATCCCTCTGCCCTTCTTATTGACGATGAAACACAGAAATTGCATCGGAATTAAATACAAAAGGCACAATGCCGACTTAAGTACAAGAAGACTGACTCTGCTTACTGTCTATGGTTTGAACCATTTCTGTGATACAAGTTATAGTTTTCGATGCTTCACTTCAGGTTTACTGTATTCCTTGGACCTTCTTATTGTCGATGAAACGCAGAAATTGCATCGGAATTAAATACAAAATCACAATGCCGACTTAAGTGCAAGAAGACTGACTCCTCTTACTGACTATGTTTTGAATCATTCCTGTGACACTAGTAATAGATTCTGATGCTTCACTTCAGGTGTACTGTATCCCTTGGACCTTCTTATTGGCGATGAATCACAGAAATTGCATCGGAATTAAATACAAAAGGCACAATGCCGACTTAAGTACAAGAAGACTGACTCATCTTACTGTCTATGTTTTGAACCATTCCTGTGACACAAGTTAGAGATTCCGATGCTTCACTTCAGGTCTACTGTTTCCCTCAGCCCTTCTTATTGACGATGAAACACAGAAATTGCATCGGAATTAAATACAAAAGGCACAATGCCGAATTAAGTACAAGAAGACTGACTCTTCTTCTGTCTATGTATTGAACCACTCCTGTGACACTAGTTATAGATTTCGATGCTTCACTTCAGGTTTACTGTATCCCTTGGACCTTCTTATTGACGATGAAACACAGAAATTGCATCGGAATTAAATACAAAAGGCACAAGGCCGACTTAAGTACAAGAAGACTTACTCCTCTTACTATGTTTTCAACCAGTCCCGTGACACTAGTTATAGATTCTGATGCTTCACTTCAGGTATACTGTATCCCTTGGACCTTCTTATTGGCGATGAAACACAGAAATTGCATCGGAATTAAATACAAAAGGCGCAATGCCGACTTAAGTACAAGAAGGCTGACTCTGCTTTCTGTCTATGTTTTGAACCATTTCTGTGGTACTAGTTATAGATTCCAATGCTTCACTCCAGGTTTACTGTATCCCTTGGACCTTCATATTGACGATGAAACACAGAAATTACATCGGAATTAAATACAAAAGGCACAATGCCGGCTTAAGTACAAGAAGACTGACTCTTCTTACTGTCTATGTTTTGACCATTCCTGTGACACTAGTTATAGATTCCGATGCTTCACTTCAGATTTATTGAATCCCTCTGACGTTCTTATTGACGATGAAACACAGAAATTGCGTCGGAATTTAATACAAAAGGCACAATGCCGTATTAAGTACAAGAAGACTGACTCTTCTTACTTTCTATGTTTTGAACCATTCCTGTGGTACTAGTTATAGATTCCGATGCTTCACTCTAGGTTTACTGTATTCCTTGGACCTTCTTATTGACGATGAAACACAGAAATTGCATCGGAATTAAATAGAAAAAGCACAATGCCGACTTAAGTACAATAAGACTGACTCTTCTTACTGTCTATGTTTTGAACCATTCCTGTAACACTAGTTACAGATTCCGACGCTTCACTCCAGGTCTACTGTATCCCTTGGTCCTTCTTATTGACGATGAAACACACAAATTGCATCGGAATGAAATACAAAAGGCACAATGCCAACTTAAGTACAAGAAGACTGGCTCTTCTTACTGACTATGCTTTGAACCTTTCCTGTGACACTAGTTATAGGTACCGATGCTTCACTTCAGGTTCACTGTTTCCCTTGGACCTTCTTATTGACGATGAAACACAGAAATTGCATCGGTATTAAACAGAAAAGGCACAATACCGACTGAAGTAAAGAAGGCTGACTCTTCTTACTGACTATGTTTTGAACCACTCCTGTGACACTAGTTACAGATTCCGATGCTTCACTTCAGATTTACTCTATCCCTCTGACGTTTTTATTGACGATGAAACACAGAAATTGCGTCGGAATTAAATACAAAAGGCACAATGCCGAATAAAGTACAAGAAGACTGAGTCTTCTTACTTTCTATGTTTTGAACCATTCCTGTGAACTAGTTACAGATTCCGATGCTACACTCCAGGTTTACTGTATCCCTTGGACATTCTTATTGACGATGAAACACAGAAATTGCATCGGAATTAAATGCAAAAGGCACAATGCCGACATAAGTACAAGAAGACTGGCTCTTCTTACTGACTATGCTTTGAACCATTCCTGTGACACTAGTTATAGATTCCGATGCTTCACTTTAGGTTCACTGTATCCCTTGGACCTTCTTATTGACGATGAAACACAGAAATTGCATCGGAATTAAGTACAAAAGGCACAATGCCGACTTAAGTACAAGAAGACTGACTCTGCTTTCTGTCTATGTTTTGAACCATTTCTGTGGTACTAGTTATAGATTTCGATGCTTCCCTTCAGGTTTATTGTATCCCTTGGACCTTCTTATTGACGATGAAACACAGAAATTGCATCGGAATGAAAAACAAAAGGCACAATGCCGACTTAAGTACAAGAAGACTGACTCTTCCAACTCTCCATGCTTTGAACCATCCCTGTGACACTGGTTGTAGATTCCGATGCTTCACTTCAGGTTTACTGTATCCCTTGGACCTTCATATTGACGATGAAAAACACAAATTGCATCGGAATTATTACAAAAGGCACAATGGCGACTTAAGTACATGATGACTGACTCATCTTACTGTCTATGTTTTGAACCATTCCTGTGACACTAGTTATAGATTCCGATGCTTCACTTTAGGTTCACTGTATGCCTTGGACCTTCTTATTGACGATGAAACACAGAAATTGCGTCGGAATTAAGTACAAAAGGCACAATGCAAACTTAAGTACAAGAAGACTGTCTCTTCCAACTCTCTATGTTTTGAACCATCCCTGTGACACTGGTTGTAGATTCTGGTGCTTCACTTCAGGTTTACTGTATCCCTTGGACCTTCATATTGACGATGAAAAAGACAAATTGCATCGGAATTATTTACAAAAGGCACAATGGCGACTTAAGTACATGATGACTGACTCATCTTACTGTCTATGTTTTGAACCATTCCTGTGACACTAGTTATAGATTCCGATGCTTCACTTTAGGTCCACTGTATCCCTTGGACCTTCATATTGACGATGAAACACAGAAATTGCATCGGAATTAAATACAAAAGGCACAATGCCGACTTAAGTACTCGAAGACTGGCTCTTCTTACTGACTATGCTTTGAACCATTAATGTGACACTAGTTATACATTCCGATGCTTCACTTCAGGTGCAATGTATCCCTTGGACCTTCTTATTGACGATGGAACACAGAAATTGCATCGGAATTAAGTGGAAAAGGCACAATGCCTACTTAAGTACAGGAAGACTGTCTCCTCTTACAGTCTATGTTTGGAACCATTCCTGTGACACTAGTTATAGATTCCGATGCTTCACTTCAAGTTTACTGTATCCCTCTGCCCTACTTATTGACGATGAAACACAGAAATTGCATCGGAATTAAATACAAAATGCACAATGCCGACTTAAGTACAAGAAACTGACTCTGCTTACTGTCAATGGTTTGAACCATTTCTGTGATACTAGTTATAGTTTTCGATGCTTCACTTCAGGTTTACTGTATTCCTTGGACCTTCTTATTGTCGATGAAACGCAGAAATTGCATCGGAATTAAATACAAAATCACAATGCCGACTTAAATACAAGAAGACTGACTCCTCTTACTCACTATGTTTTGAATCATTCCTGTGACACTAGTAATAGATTCTGATGCTTCACTTCAGGTGTACTGTATCCCTTGGACCTTCTTATTGGCGATGAATCACAGAAATTGCACCGGAATTAAATACAAAAGGCACAATGCCGACTTAAGTACAAGAAGACTGACTCATCTTACTGTCTATGTTTTGTACCATTCCTGTGACACAAGTTATAGATTCCGATGCTTCACTTCAGGTCTACTGTTTCCCTCAGCCCTTCTTATTGACGATGAAACACAGAAATTGCATCGGAATTAAATACAAAAGGCACAATGCCGAATTAAGTACAAGAAGACTGACTCTTCTTCTGTCTATGTATTGAACCACTCCTGTGACACTAGTTATAGATTTCGATGCTTCACTTCAGGTTTACTGTATCCCTTGGACCTTCTTATTGACGATGAAATACAGAAAATGCATCGGAATTAAATACAAAAGGCACAAGGCCGACTTAAGTACAAGAAGACTGACACCTCTTACTATGTTTTCAACCATTCCCGTGACACTAGTTATAGATTCTGATGCTTCACTTCAGGTATACTGTATCCCTTGGCCCTTGTTATTGGCGTTGAAACACAGAAATTGCATCGGAACTAAATACAAAAGGCACAATGGCGACTTAAGTACAGGAAGACTGACTCTGCTCTCTGTCTATGTTTTGAACCATTTCTGTGGTACTAGTTATAGAGTCCGGTGCTTCACTCCAGGTTTACTGTATCCCTTGGACCTTCATATTGACGATGAAACACGGAAATTACATCGGAATTAAATACAAAAGGCACAATGCCGACTTAAGTACAAGACGACTCACTCTTCTTACTGTCTATGTTTTGAACCATTCCTGTGACACTAGTTATAGATTCCGATGCTTCACTTCAGATTTTCGGTATCCCTCTGACGTTCTTATTGACGATGAAACACAGAAATTGCGTCGGAATTAAATACAAAAGGTACAATGCCAACATAAGTACAAGAAGACTGACTCTTCTTACTGACTATGGTTTGAACCATTCCTGTGACACTAGTTATAGATTCCGATGCTTCACTTCCGGTTTACTGTATCCCTTGGACCTTCCTATTGACGATGAGACACAGAAATCGCATCGGAATTAAATAAAAAAAGCACAATGCCGTTTTAAGTACAAGAAGACTGACTCTTCCTACTCTCTATGTTTGAACCATTCCTGTGACACTAGTTACAGATTCCGATGCTTCACTCCAGATTTTCTGTATCCCTTGGACCTTCTTATTGACGATGAAACACAGAAATTGCATCGGAATTAAATACAAAAGGCACAATGCCGTCTTAAGTACTAGAAGACTGTCTCTTCTTACTGACTATGCTTTGAACCATTCCTGTGACACTAGTTATAGATTCCGATGCTTTATTTCAGGTTCAATGTATCCCTTGGAACTTCTTATTGCCGATGAAACACAGAAATTGCTTCGGAATTAAATAAAAACGGCACAATGCCGACTTAAGTACAAGAAGACTGACTCCTCCTACTGTCTATGTTTTGAACCATTCCAGTGACACTAGTTACAGATTCCGATGCTTCACTTCAGGTTTACTGTATCCCTCTGCCCTTCTTATTGACGATGAAACACAGAAATTGCATCGTAATTAAATACAAAAGGCACAATGCCGAATTAAGTACAAGAAGACTGACTCTGCCTACTGTCTATGATTTCAACCATTCCTGTGACACTAGTTATAGATTCTGATGCTTCACTTCAGGTTTACTGTATCCCTTGGACCTTCTTATTGGCGATGAAACACAGAAATTGCATCGGAATTAAACACAAAAGCCACAATGCCGACCTAAGTACAATAAGACTGACTAATCTTACTGTCTATGATTTGAACCATTCCTGTGAAACTAGTTATGGATTCCGATGCTTCACTCCAGGTTTACTGTATCCCTTGGACCTTCATATTGACGATGAAACACAGAAATTACATCGGAATTAAATACAAAAGCACAATGCCGACTTAAGTACAAGAAGACTGACGCTTCTTACTGTCTATGTTTTGAACCATTCCTGAGACACTAGTTATAGATTCCGATGCTTCACTTCAGATTTATTGTATCCCTCTGACGTTCTTATTGACGATGAAACACAGAAATTGCGTCGGAAATAAATAGAAAAGGCACAATGCCGAATTAAGTACAAGAAGACTGACTCTTCTTACTCTCTTTGTTTTGAACCATTCCTGTGACTCTAGTTATAGATTCCGATGCGTCACTTCAGGTTTACTGTATCCCTCTGACTTTCTTATTGACGATGAAACACAGAAATTGCATCAGTATTAAACAGAAAAGGCACAATAACGACTTAAGTACAACAAGGCTGACTCTTCCTACTGTCTATGTTTTGAACCATTCCTGTGACACTAGTTATAGATTCCGATGCTTCACTTCAGGTTTACTGTATCCCTTGGACCTTCTTATTGGCGATGAAACACAGAAATTGCATCGGAATTAAATACAAAAGGCACAATGCTGATTTGAGAACAAGAAGACTGACTCATCTTACTGTCTATGACTTGAACCATTCGTGTGACACTAGTTTTTTATTGCGATGCTTCCCTTGAAGTTTACTGTATCTCTCGGACCTTCTTATGGACAATGAAACACAGAAATTGCATCGGAATGAAATACATAAAGCACAATGCCGACTTAAGTACAAGAAGACTGACTCATCTTACTGTCTATGTTTTCAACCATTCCTGCGACACTACTTATAGATTCCGATGCTTCCCTGCAGGTTTAATGTATCCCTTGGCCCTTATTTTTGACGATGAAACACAGAAATTGCGTCGGAATTAAATAGAAAAGGCACAATGCCGACATAAGTACAAAAAGACTGACGCTTCTTACTGACTATGTTTTGAACCATTCCTGTGACACTAGTTATAGATTCCGATGCTTCACTTCAGGTTTACTGTATCCCTTGGACCTTCTTATTGACGTTGAAACACACAAATTGCATCGGAATTAAATACAAATTCACAATGGCGACATAAGTACATGAAGACTGACTCATCTTACTGTCTATGATTTGAACCATTCCTGTGACACTAGTTATAGATGCTGATGCTTCACTTCAGGTTTACTGTATCCCTTGGACCTTCTTATTGGCGTTGAAACACAGAAATTGCATCGAAATTAAATACAAATGGCACAATGCCGACTTAAGTACAAGAAGACTGACTCATCTTACTGTCTATGTTTTGAACCATTCCTTTGACACTAGTTAGGGATTCCGATGCTTCACTCCAGGTTTACTGTATCCCTTGGACCTTCATGTTGACGATGAAACACAGAATTTGCATCGGAATTAAGTACAAAAGGCACAATGCCGACTTAAGTACAAGAAGACTGTGACTCTTCTCACTGACTATGTTTTGAACCATTCCTGTAACACTATTTATAGATTCCGCTGCTTCACTTCACGTTTACTGTATCCCTCTGACCTTCTTATTGACGATTAAACACAGAAATTACATCGGAGTTAAATACAAACGGCACAATGCCGACTTATGTACAAGAAGACTGACTCTTCTTGCTGTCTATGTTTTGAACCATTCCTGTGACACTAGTTATAGTTCCGATTCTTCATTCCAGGTTTACTGTATCCCTTGGACCTTCTTATTGACGATGAAACAGAGAAATTGCATCGGAATTAAATAGAATAGGCACAATGCCGACTTAATTACAAGAAGACTGACTCTTCCTACTCTCTACGTTTTGAACCATACCTGTGACACTAGTTTTTTATTCCGATGCTTCACATGAGGTTTACTGTATCCCTCGGACCTTCTTATGGACGATGAAACACAGATATTGCATCGGAATGAAATACAAAAGGCATAATGCTGACTTAAGTACAAGAAGACTGACTCTTCGAACTCTCTATGCACTGAACCATTCCTGTGACACTAGTTACAGATTCCGATGCTTCACCCCAGGTTTACTGTATCCCTCGGACCTTCTTATTGACGATGAAACTCAGAAATTGCATCGGAATTATAAACAAAAGGCATAATGCCGACTTAAGAACAAGAAGACTGGCTCTTCTTACTGACTATGCTTTGAACCATTCCTGTGACACTAGTTATAGATTCCGATTCTTCACTTTTGATTCACTGTATCCCTTGGAGCTTCTTATTGACGATGAAACACAGAAATTGCATCGGAATTAAATAGAAAAGGCACAATGCCGACTTAAGTACAAGAAGACTGATTCTTCCTACTGTCTATGTTTGAACCATTCCTGTGACACTAGTTATAGATTCCGATGCTTCACTTCAGGTTTACTGTATCCCTCTGCCCTTCTTATTGACGATGAAACACAGTAATTGCATCTGAATTAAATACAAAAAGCACAATGCCGACTTAAGTACAAGAAGACTGACTTTTCCTGCTCTCTATGTTTTGAACCGTTCCTGTGACACTAGTTTTTTATTCCGATGCTTCACTTGAGGTTTACTGTATCCCTCGGACCTTCTTATGGACGATGAAACACAGAAATTGCATCGGAATGAAATACAAAAGGCACAATGCCGACTTAAGTACAAGAAGACTGACTCTTCCAAATCTCTATGTTTTGAACCATTCCTGTGACACTAGTTACAGATTCCGATGCTTCATTTCAGGTTTACTGTATCCCTCTGACTTTCTTATTAACGATGGAACACAGAAATTGCATCGGTATTAAACAGAAAAGGCACAACACCGACTTAAGTACAACAAGACTGACTCTTCCTACTGTCTATGTTTTGAACCATTCCTGTGACACTAGTTATTGATTCCGATGCTTCACTTCACGTTTACTGTATCCCTCTGACCTTCTTATTGACGATTAAACACAGAAATTAAATCAGAGTTAAATACAAACGGCACAATGCCGGCTTATGTACAAGAAGACTGACTCTTCTTGCTGTCTATGTTTTGAACCATTCCTGTGACACTAGTTTTAGATTCCGATTCTTCATTCCAGGTTTACTGTATCCCTTGGACCTTCTTATTGACGATGAAACATTGAAATTGCATCGGAATTAAATAGAAAAGGCACAATGCCGACTTAAGTACAAGAAGACTGACTCTTCTTACTGTCTATGTTTTGAACCATTCCTGTGACACTAGTTACAGATTCCGATGCTTCACTCCAGGTTTACTGTATCCCTCGGACCTTCTTATTGACGATGAAACACAGAAATTGCATCGGAATTAAATTCAAAATTTACAATGCCGACTTAAGTACAAGAAGACTGACTCTGCTTTTTATCTATGTTTTGAACCATTTCTGTGATACTAGTTATAGATTTCGATGCTTCACTTCAGGTTTATTGTATCCCATGGACCTTCTTATTGACGATGAAACACAGAAATTGCATCGGAATTAAATACAAAGGTCACAATGCCCACATAAGTACAAGAAGGCTGACTCTTCTTACGGACTATGATTTGAACCATTCCTGTGACACTAGTTGTAGATTCTGATGCTTCACTTCAGGTTTACACTATCCCTTGGACCTTCGTATTAGCGATGTAACACAGAAATTGCATAGGAATCAAATACAAAAGGCACAATGCCGACTTAAGTACAAGAAGACTGACTCATCTTACTGTCTATGTTTTGAACCATTCCTGTGACACTAGTTATAGATTCCGATGCTTCCCTGCAGGTTTACTGTATCCCTTGGCCCTTCATTTTGACGATGAAACACAGAAATTGCATCGGAATTAAATAGAAAAGGCACAATGCCGAATTAAGTACAAAAAGACTGACGCTTCTTACTGACTATGTTTTGAACAATTACTGTGACACTACTTATTGTATCCCTTAGACCTTCCTATTGACGATGAGACACAGAAATCGCATCGGAATGAAATAGAAAAAGCACAATGCCGACTTAACTACAAGAAGACTGACTCTTCCTACTCTCTACGTTTTGAACCATACCTGTGACACTAGTTTTTTATTCCGATGCTTCACATGAGGTTTACTGTATCCCTCGGACCTTCTTATGGACGATGAAACACAGATATTGCATCGGAATGAAATACAAAAGGCATAATGCTGACTTAAGTACAAGAAGACTGACTCTTCGAACTCTCTATGCTCTGAACCATTCCTGTGACACTAGTTATAGATTCAGATGCTTCACTTCAGGTTTACTGTATCCCTCTGACTTTCTTATTGACGATGAAACACAGAAATAGCATCGGAATTAAATAGAAAAGGCACAATCCCGACCTAAGTACAAGAAGACTGACTCTTCCTACTGTCTATGTTTGAACCATTCATGTGACACTAGTTATAAATTCCGATGCTTCACTTCAGGTTTACTGTATCCCTTGGACCTTCTTATTGACGATGAAACACACAAATTGCATAGGAATTAAATACAATGTAACAATGGCGACATAAGTACATGAAGACTGACTCATCTTACTGTCTATGTTTTGAACCATACCTGTGACACTAGTTATATATGCTGATGCTTCACCTCAGGTTTACTGTATCCCTTGGACGTTCTTATTGACGTTGAAGCACAGAAATTGCATCGAAATTAAATACAAAAGGCACAATGCCGACTTAAGTACAAGAAGACTGACTCATCTTACTGTCTATGTTTTGAACCATTCCTGTGACACTAGTTATAGATTCTGATGCTTCGCTCCAGGTTTACTGCATCCCTTGGACCTTCATATTGACGATGAAACACAGAATTTGCATCGGAATTAAATACAAAAGGCACAATGCCGACTTAAGTACAAGAAGACTGTGAATCTTTTTACTGACTATGTTTTGAACCATTCCTGTGACACTATTTATAGATTCCGATGCTTCACTTCACGTTTACTGTATCCCTCTGACCTTCTTATTGACGATTAAACAGAGAAATTACATCGGAATTAAATACAAAAGGCACAATGCCGACTTAAGTACAAGAAGACTGACTCTTCTTACTGTCTATGTTTTGAACCATTCCTGTGACACTAGTTATAGATTCCGATGCTTCACTTCAGATTTACTGTATCCCTCTGACGTCATAATTGACGATGAAACACAGAAATTGCGTCGGAATTAAATACAAAAGGCACAATGCCCACTTAAGTACAGGAAGACTGACTCTTCTTAGTGTCGATGTTTAGAACCATTCCTGTGACGCTAGTTACAGATTCCGATGCTTCACTCCAGGTTTACTGTTTCCCTTGGACCTTCTAATAGACGATAAAACACAGAAATTGCATCGGAATTAAATACAAAGGGCACAATGCCCACTTAAGTACAAGAAGACTGACTCTTGTTACGGACTGTGTTTTGAACCATTCCTGTGACACTAGTTTTAGATTCTGATGCTTCACTTCAGGTTTACAGTATCCCTTGGACCTTCTTATTAGCGCTGAAACATAGAAATTGCATAGGAATCAAATACAAAAGGCACAATGCCGACTTAAGTTCAAGAAGACTGGCTCATCTTACTGTCTATGTTTTGAACCATTCCTGTGGCACTAGATATAGATTCCGATGCTTCCCTGCAGGTTTACGGTATCCCTTGGCCCTTCTTTTTGACGATGAAACACAGAAATTGCATCGGAATTAAATAGAAAAAGCACAATGCCGACTTAAGTACAAAATGACTGACGCTTCTTACTGACTATGTTTTGAAACGTTCCTGTGACACTAGTTATAGATTCCGAGCTTCACTTCAGGTTTACTATATCCCTTAGACCTTCCTATTGACGATGAGACTCAGAAATCGCATCGGAATGAAATACAAAAGGCACAATGCCGACTTAAGTACAAGAAGACTGGCTCTTCTTACTGACTATGCTTTGAACCATTCCTGTGACACTAGTTACAGATTCCGATGCTTCACTCCAGGTTTACTGTATCCCTCGGACCTTCTTATTGACGATGAAACTCAGAAATTGCATCGGAATTAAAAACAAAAGGCACAATGCCGACTTAAGTACAAGAAGACTGGCTCTTCTTACTGACTATGCTTTGAACCATTCCTGTGACACTAGTTATAGATTCCGATTCTTCACTTCTGATTCACTGTATCCCTTGGAGCTTCTTATTGACAATGAAACACAGATATTGCATCGGAATTAAATAGAAAAGGCACAATGCCGACTTAAGTACAAGAAGACTGATTCTTCCTACTGTCTATGCTTTGAACCATTCCTGTGACACTAGTTATAGATTCCGATGCTTCACTTCAGGTTTACTGTATCCCTCTGCCCTTCTTATTGACGATGAAACACAGAAATTGCATCTGAATTAAATACAAGAAGCACAATGCCGACTTAAGTACAAGAAGACTGACTTGTCCTGCTCTCTATGTTTTGAACCATTACTGTGACACTAGTTTTTTATTCCGATGCTTCACTTGAGGTTTACTGTATCCCTCGGACCTTCTTATGGACGATGAAACACAGAAATTGCATCGGAATGAAATACAAAAGGCACAATGCCGACTTAAGTACAAGAAGACTGACTCTTCCAACTCTCTATGTTTTGAACCTTTCCTGTGACACTAGTTACAGATTCCGATGCTTCATTTCAGGTTTACTGTATCCCTCTGACTTTCTTATTGACGATGGAACACAGAAATTGCATCGGTATTAAACAGAAAAGGCACAATACCGACTTAAGTACAACAAGACTGACTCTTCCTACTGTCTATGTTTAGAACCATTCCTGTGACACTAATTATAGATTCCGATGCTTCACTTCAGGTTTACTGTATCCCTTGGACCTTCTTATTGTCGATGAAACAGAGAAATTGCATCGGAGATAAATAGAAAAGGCACAATACCGACTTAAGTACAACAAGACTGACTCTTCCTACTGGCTATGTTTTGAACCATTCCTGTGACACTAGTTATTGATTCCGATGCTTCACTTCACGTTTACTGTATCCCTCTGACCTTCTTATTGACGATTAAACACAGAAATTACATCAGAGTTAAATACAAACGGCACAATGCCGACTTATGTACAAGAAGACTGACTCTTCTTGCTGTCTATGTTTTGAACCATTCCTGTGACACTAGTTATAGATTCCGATTCTTCATTCCAGGTTTACTGTATCCCTTGGACCTTCTTATTGACGATGAAACATTGAAATTGCATCGGAATTAAGTAGAAAAGGCACAATGCCGACTTAAGTACAAGAAGACTGACTCTTCTTACTGTCTATGTTTTGAACCATTCCTGTGACACTAGTTACAGATTCCGATGCTTCACTCCAGGTTTACTGTATCCCTCGGACCTTCTTATTGACGATGAAACTCAGAAATTGCATCGGAATTAAATACAAAAGGCACAATGCCGACTTAAGTACAAGAAGACTGATTCCTCCTACTGTCTATGATTTGAACCATTCCTGTGACACTAGTTATAGATTCCGATGCTTTACTTCAGGTTTACTGTATCCCTCTGCCCTTCTTATTGATGATGAAACACAGAAACTGCATCGGAATTAAATTCAAAATGTACAATGCCGACTTAAGTACAAGAAGACTGACTCTGCTTTCTGTCTATGTTTTGAACCATTTCTGTGATACTAGTTATAGATTTCGATGCTTCACTTCAGGTTTATTGTATCCCATGGACCTTCTTATTGACGATGAAACACAGAAATTGCATCGGAATTAAATACAAAGGTCACAATGCCCACATAAGTACAAGAAGGCTGACTCTTCTTACGGACTATGTTTTGAACCATTCCTGTGACACTAGTTATAGATTCTGATGCTTCACTTCAGGTTTACACTATCCCTTGGACCTTCGTATTAGCGATGAAACACAGAAATTGCATAGGAATCAAATACAAAAGGCACAATGCCGACTTAAGTACAAGAAGACTGACTCATCTTACTGTCTATGTTTTGAACCATTCCTGTGACACTAGTTATAGATTCCGATGCTTCCCTGCAGGTTTACTGTATCCCTTGGCCCTTCATTTTGACGATGAAACACAGAAATTGCATCGGAATTAAATAGAAAAGGCACAATGCCGACTTAAGTACAAAAAGACTGACGCTTCTTACTGACTATGTTTTGAACAATTCCTGTGACACTACTTATTGTATCCCTTAGACCTTCCTATTGACGATGAGACACAGAAATCGCATCGGAATGAAATAGAAAAAGCACAATGCCGACTTAACTACAAGAAGACTGACTCTTCCTACTCTCTACGTTTTGAACCATACCTGTGACACTAGTTTTTTATTCCGATGCTTCACATCAGGTTTACTGTATCCCTCGGACCTTCTTATGGACGATGAAACACAGAAATTGCATCGGAATGAAATACAAAAGGCATAATGCCGACCTAAGTACAAGAAGACTGACTCTTCCTACTGTCTATGTTTGAACCATTCATGTGAAACTAGTTATAGATTCCGATGCTTCACTTCAGGTTTACTGTATCCCTTGGACCTTCTTATTGACGATGAAACACACAAATTGCATAGGAATTAAATACAAAGTAACAATGGCGACATAAGTACATGAAGACTGACTCATCTTACTGTCTATGTTTTGAACCATACCTGTGACACTAGTTATATATGCTGATGCTTCACCTCAGGTTTACTGTATCCCTTGGACGTTCTTATTGACGTTGAAGCACAGAAATTGCATCGAAATTAAATACAAAAGGCACAATGCCGACTTAAGTACAAGAAGACTGACTCATCTTACTGTCTATGTTTTGAACCATTCCTCTGACACTAGTTATAGATTCTGATGCTTCACTCCAGGTTTACTGCATCCCTTGGACCTTCATATTGACGATGAAACACAGAATTTGCATCGGAATTAAATACAAAAGGCACAATGCCGACTTAAGTACAAGAAGCCAGTGACTCTTCTTACTGACTATGTTTTGAACCATTCCTGTGACACTATTTATAGATTCCGATGCTTCACTTCACGATTACTGTATCCCTCTGACCTTCTTATTGACGAATTAACAGAGAAATTACATCGGAATTAAATACAAAAGGCACAATGCCGACTTAAGTACAAGAAGACTGACTCTTCTTACTGTCTATGTTTTGAACCATTCCTGTGACACTAGTTATAGATTCCGATGCTTCACTTCAGATTTACTGTATCCCTCTGACGTCATAATTGACGATGAAACACAGAAATTGCGTCGGAATTAAATACAAAAGGCACAATGCCCACTTAAGTACAAGAAGACTGACTCTTCTTAGTGTCTATGTTTTGAACCATTCCTGTGACGCTAGTTACAGATTCCGATGCTTCACTCCAGGTTTACTGTTTCCCTTGGACCTTCTAATTGACGATGAAACACAGAAATTGCATCGGAATTAAATACAAAGGGCACAATGCCCACTTAAGTACAAGAAGACTGACTCTTCTTACGGACTGTGATTTGAACCATTCCTGTGACACTAGTTTTAGATTCTGATGCTTCACTTCAGGTTTACAGTATCCCTTGGACCTTCTTATTAGCGCTGAAACACAGAAATTGCATAGGAATCAAATACAAAAGGCACAATGCCGACTTAAGTTCAAGAAGACTGGCTCATCTTACTGTCTATGTTTTGAACCATTCCTGTGGCACTAGATATAGATTCCGATGCTTCCCTGCAGGTTTACGGTATCCCTTGGCCCTTCTTTTTGACGATGAAACATAGAAATTGCATCGGAATTAAATAGAAAAAGCACAATGCCGAGTTAAGTACAAAATGACTGACGCTTCTTACTGACTATGTTTTGAACCGTTCCTGTGACACTAGTTATAGATTCCGAGCTTCACTTCAGGTTTACTATATCCCTTAGACCTTCCTATTGACGATGAGATTCAGAAATCGCATCGGAATGAAATACAAAAGGCACAATGCCGACTTAAGTACAAGAAGACTGGCTCTTCTTACTGACTATGCTTTGAACCATTCCTGTGACACTAGTTACAGATTCCGATGCTTCACTCCAGGTTTACTGTATCCCTCGGACCTTCTTATTGACGATGAAACTCAGAAATTGCATCGGAATTAAAAACAAAAGGCACAATGCCGACTTAAGTACAAGAAGACTGGCTCTTCTTACAGACTATGCTTTGAACCATTCCTGTGACACTAGTTATTGATTCCGATTCTTCACTTCTGATTCACTGTATCCCTTGGAGCTTCTTATTGACGATGAAACACAGAAATTGCATCGGAATTAAATAGAAAAGGCACAATGCCGACTTAAGTACAAGAAGACTGATTCTTCCTACTGTCTATGCTTTGAACCATTCCTGTGACACTAGTTATAGATTCCGATGCTTCACTTCAGGTTTACTGTATCCCTCTGCCCTTCTTATTGACGATGAAACACAGAAATTGCATCTGAATTAAATACAAGAAGCACAATGCCGACTTAAGTACATGAAGCCTGACTTTTCCTGCTCTCTATGTTTTGAACCATTCCTGTGACACTAGTTTTTTATTCCGATGCTTCACTTGAGGTTTACTGTATCCCTCGGACCTTCTTATGGACGATGAAACACAGAAATTGCATCGGAATGAAATACAAAAGGCACAATGCCGACTTAAGTACAAGAAGACTGACTCTTCCAACTCTCTATGTTTTGAACCATTCCTGTGACACTAGTTACAGATTCCGATGCTTCATTTCAGGTTTACTGTATCCCTCTGACTTTCTTATTGACGATGGAACACAGAAATTGCATCGGTATTAAACAGAAAAGGCACAATACCGACTTAAGTACAACAAGACTGACTCTTCTTACTGTCTATGTTTTGAACCATTCCTGTGACACTAGTTACAGATTCTGATGCTTCACTCCAGGTTTACTGTATCCCTCGGACCTTTTTATTGACGATGAAACTCAGAAATTGCATCGGAATTAAATACAAAAGGCACAATGCCGACTTAAGTACAAGAAGACTGGCTCTTCTTACTGACTATCCTTTGTACCATTCCTGTGACACTAGCTATAGATTCCGATTCTTCACTTCTGGTTCACTGTATCCCTTGGACCTTCTTATTGACGATGAAGCACAGAAATTGCATCGGAATTAAATAGAAAAGGCACAATGCCGACTTAAGTACAAGAAGACTGATTCTTCCTACTGTCTATGTTTTGAACCATTCCTGTCACACTAGTTATAGATTCCGATGCTTCACTTCAGGTTTACTGTATCCCTCTGCCCTTCTTATTGACGATGAAACACAGAAATTGCATCGGAATTAAATACAAAAAGCACAATGCCGACTTAAGTACAAGAAGACTGACTTTTCTTACTCTCTATGTTTTTACCATTCCTGTGACACTAGTTTTTTATTCCGATAATTCACTTGAGGTTTACTATATCCCTCGGACCTTCTTATGGACGATGAAACACAGAAATTGCATCGGAATGAAATACAAAAGTCACAAAGCCGACATAAGTACAAGAAGACTGACTCTTCCCACTCTCTATGTTTTGAACCATTCCTGTGGCACTAGTTGTAGATTCCGATGCTTCACTTCAGGTTTACTGTATCCCTTGGACCTTCTTATTGACGATGAAACACAGAAAGTGCATCGGAATTAAATACAAAAGGCACAATGCTGACTTGAGTAGAAGAAGACTGACTCATCTTACTGTCTATGTTTTGAACCATTCCTGTGACACTAGTTATAGTTTCCGATGCTTCACTCCATATTTACTGTATCTCTTGGACCTTCATATTGACCATGAAACACAGAAATTGCATCGGAATTAAATACAAAAGGCACAATGCCGACTTAAGTACAAGAAGACTGTCTCTTCTTACTGACTATGTTTTGAACCATTCCTGTGACACTAGTTATAGATTCCGATGCTTCACTTCAGGTTTACTGTATCCCTCTGACCTTCTTATTGACGATAAAACACAGAAATTAAATCGGAATTAAATACAAAAGGCACAATGCTGACTTAAGTACAAGAAGACTGACTCTTCTTACTGTCTATGTTTTGTACCATTCCTGTGACACTAGTTACAGATTCCGATGCTTCACTTCAGATTTACTGTATCCCTCTGACGTTCTTATTGACGATGGAAAACAGAAATTTCGTCGGAATTAAATACAAAAGGCACAATGCCGACTTAAGTACAAGAAGATTGACTCTTCCAACTTTCTATGTTTTGAACCATACCTGTGACACTAGTTATAGATTCAGATGCCTCACTTCAGGTTTACTGTATCCCTCTGCCCTTCTTATTGACGATGAAACACAGAAATTGCATCGGAATTAAATACAAAAGGCACAATGCCGACTTAAGTACAAGAAGACTGACTCTTCTTACTGTCTATGGTTTGAACCGTTCCTGTGACACTAGTTATAGATTCCGATGCTTCACTTCAGATTTACTGTATCCCTCTGACGTTCTTATTGACGATGAAACTCAGAAATTGCATCGGAATTAAATACAAAAGGCACAATGCCGACTTAAGTACAAGAAGACTGGCTCTTCTTACTGACTATGCTTTGAAACATTCCTGTGAAACTAGTTATAGATTACGATGCTTCACTTCTTGTTCACTGTATCCCATGGATCTTCTTATTGACGATGAAACACAGATATTGCATCGGAATTAAATAGTAAAGGCACAATGCCGACTTAAGAATAAGAAGACTGACTCCTCCAACTCTCTATGTTTTGAACCATTCCTGTGACACTAGTTATAGATTCAGATGCTTCTCTTCAGCTTTACTGTATCCCTCTGACTTTCTTATTGACGATGAAACACAGAAATAGCATCGGAATTAAATAGAAAAGGCACAATACCGACCTAAGAACAAGAAGACTGACTCTTCCTACTGTCTATGTTTTGAACCATTCCTGTGACACTAGTTATAGATTCCGATGCTTCACTTCTGGTTTACTGTATCCCTCTGACGTTCTTATTGACGATGAAACTCAGAAATTGCGTCGGAATTAAATACAAAAGGCACAATGTCGACTTAAGTACAAGAAGACTGGCTCTTCTTACTGACTGTGCTTTGAACCGTTCCTGTGACACTAGTAATAGATTCCGATGCTTCACTTTAGGTTTACTGTATCACTTGGACATTCTTATTGACGATGAAAAACAGAAATTGCATTTGAATTAAATGGAAAAGGCACAATGCTGACTTAAGTACAAGAAGACTGATTATTCCTACTGTCTATGTTTTGAACCATTCCTGTGACACTAGTTATAGATTCCGATGCTTCACTTCAGGTTTACTGTATCCCTCTGCCCATCGTATTGACGATGAAACACAGAAATTGCATCGGAATTAAATACAAAAGGCACAATGCCGACTTAAGTACAAGAAGACTGACTCTTCTTACTGTCTATGCTTTGAACCATTCCTGTGACACTAGTTATAGATTCCGATTCTTCACTCCAGGTTAACTGTATCCCTTGGACCTTCTTATTGACGATGAAACAGAGAAATTGCATCGGAATTAAATAGAAAAGGCACAATGCCGACTTAAGTACAAGAAGACTGACTCTTCTTACTATCTATGTTTTGAACCATTCCTGTGACACTAGTTATAGATTCAGATGCTTCACTTCAGGTTTACTGTATCCCTCTGACTTTCTTATTGACGATGAAACACAGAAATAGCATCGGAATTAAATAGAAAAGGCACAATCCCGACCTAAGTACAAGAAGACTGACTCTTCCTACTGTCTATGTTTGAACCATTCATGTGACACTAGTTATAAATTCCGATGCTTCACTTCAGGTTTACTGTATCCCTTGGACCTTCTTATTGACGATGAAACACACAAATTGCATAGGAATTAAATACAATGTAACAATGGCGACATAAGTACATGAAGACTGACTCATCTTACTGTCTATGTTTTGAACCATACCTGTGACACTAGTTATATATGCTGATGCTTCACCTCAGGTTTACTGTATCCCTTGGACGTTCTTATTGACGTTGAAGCACAGAAATTGCATCGAAATTAAATACAAAAGGCACAATGCCGACTTAAGTACAAGAAGACTGACTCATCTTACTGTCTATGTTTTGAACCATTCCTGTGACACTAGTTATAGATTCTGATGCTTCGCTCCAGGTTTACTGCATCCCTTGGACCTTCATATTGACGATGAAACACAGAATTTGCATCGGAATTAAATACAAAAGGCACAATGCCGACTTAAGTACAAGAAGACTGTGAATCTTTTTACTGACTATGTTTTGAACCATTCCTGTGACACTATTTATAGATTCCGATGCTTCACTTCACGTTTACTGTATCCCTCTGACCTTCTTATTGACGATTAAACAGAGAAATTACATCGGAATTAAATACAAAAGGCACAATGCCGACTTAAGTACAAGAAGACTGACTCTTCTTACTGTCTATGTTTTGAACCATTCCTGTGACACTAGTTATAGATTCCGATGCTTCACTTCAGATTTACTGTATCCCTCTGACGTCATAATTGACGATGAAACACAGAAATTGCGTCGGA
This sequence comes from Schistocerca piceifrons, assembly GCF_021461385.2. Classification (NCBI taxonomy): domain Eukaryota; kingdom Metazoa; phylum Arthropoda; class Insecta; order Orthoptera; family Acrididae; genus Schistocerca; species Schistocerca piceifrons. The sequence continues at coordinate 364,300 of NW_025727610.1, forward strand.
ATTAAATACAAAAGGCACAATGCCCACTTAAGTACAGGAAGACTGACTCTTCTTAGTGTCGATGTTTAGAACCATTCCTGTGACGCTAGTTACAGATTCCGATGCTTCACTCCAGGTTTACTGTTTCCCTTGGACCTTCTAATAGACGATAAAACACAGAAATTGCATCGGAATTAAATACAAAGGGCACAATGCCCACTTAAGTACAAGAAGACTGACTCTTGTTACGGACTGTGTTTTGAACCATTCCTGTGACACTAGTTTTAGATTCTGATGCTTCACTTCAGGTTTACAGTATCCCTTGGACCTTCTTATTAGCGCTGAAACATAGAAATTGCATAGGAATCAAATACAAAAGGCACAATGCCGACTTAAGTTCAAGAAGACTGGCTCATCTTACTGTCTATGTTTTGAACCATTCCTGTGGCACTAGATATAGATTCCGATGCTTCCCTGCAGGTTTACGGTATCCCTTGGCCCTTCTTTTTGACGATGAAACACAGAAATTGCATCGGAATTAAATAGAAAAAGCACAATGCCGACTTAAGTACAAAATGACTGACGCTTCTTACTGACTATGTTTTGAAACGTTCCTGTGACACTAGTTATAGATTCCGAGCTTCACTTCAGGTTTACTATATCCCTTAGACCTTCCTATTGACGATGAGACTCAGAAATCGCATCGGAATGAAATACAAAAGGCACAATGCCGACTTAAGTACAAGAAGACTGGCTCTTCTTACTGACTATGCTTTGAACCATTCCTGTGACACTAGTTACAGATTCCGATGCTTCACTCCAGGTTTACTGTATCCCTCGGACCTTCTTATTGACGATGAAACTCAGAAATTGCATCGGAATTAAAAACAAAAGGCACAATGCCGACTTAAGTACAAGAAGACTGGCTCTTCTTACTGACTATGCTTTGAACCATTCCTGTGACACTAGTTATAGATTCCGATTCTTCACTTCTGATTCACTGTATCCCTTGGAGCTTCTTATTGACAATGAAACACAGATATTGCATCGGAATTAAATAGAAAAGGCACAATGCCGACTTAAGTACAAGAAGACTGATTCTTCCTACTGTCTATGCTTTGAACCATTCCTGTGACACTAGTTATAGATTCCGATGCTTCACTTCAGGTTTACTGTATCCCTCTGCCCTTCTTATTGACGATGAAACACAGAAATTGCATCTGAATTAAATACAAGAAGCACAATGCCGACTTAAGTACAAGAAGACTGACTTGTCCTGCTCTCTATGTTTTGAACCATTACTGTGACACTAGTTTTTTATTCCGATGCTTCACTTGAGGTTTACTGTATCCCTCGGACCTTCTTATGGACGATGAAACACAGAAATTGCATCGGAATGAAATACAAAAGGCACAATGCCGACTTAAGTACAAGAAGACTGACTCTTCCAACTCTCTATGTTTTGAACCTTTCCTGTGACACTAGTTACAGATTCCGATGCTTCATTTCAGGTTTACTGTATCCCTCTGACTTTCTTATTGACGATGGAACACAGAAATTGCATCGGTATTAAACAGAAAAGGCACAATACCGACTTAAGTACAACAAGACTGACTCTTCCTACTGTCTATGTTTAGAACCATTCCTGTGACACTAATTATAGATTCCGATGCTTCACTTCAGGTTTACTGTATCCCTTGGACCTTCTTATTGTCGATGAAACAGAGAAATTGCATCGGAGATAAATAGAAAAGGCACAATACCGACTTAAGTACAACAAGACTGACTCTTCCTACTGGCTATGTTTTGAACCATTCCTGTGACACTAGTTATTGATTCCGATGCTTCACTTCACGTTTACTGTATCCCTCTGACCTTCTTATTGACGATTAAACACAGAAATTACATCAGAGTTAAATACAAACGGCACAATGCCGACTTATGTACAAGAAGACTGACTCTTCTTGCTGTCTATGTTTTGAACCATTCCTGTGACACTAGTTATAGATTCCGATTCTTCATTCCAGGTTTACTGTATCCCTTGGACCTTCTTATTGACGATGAAACATTGAAATTGCATCGGAATTAAGTAGAAAAGGCACAATGCCGACTTAAGTACAAGAAGACTGACTCTTCTTACTGTCTATGTTTTGAACCATTCCTGTGACACTAGTTACAGATTCCGATGCTTCACTCCAGGTTTACTGTATCCCTCGGACCTTCTTATTGACGATGAAACTCAGAAATTGCATCGGAATTAAATACAAAAGGCACAATGCCGACTTAAGTACAAGAAGACTGATTCCTCCTACTGTCTATGATTTGAACCATTCCTGTGACACTAGTTATAGATTCCGATGCTTTACTTCAGGTTTACTGTATCCCTCTGCCCTTCTTATTGATGATGAAACACAGAAACTGCATCGGAATTAAATTCAAAATGTACAATGCCGACTTAAGTACAAGAAGACTGACTCTGCTTTCTGTCTATGTTTTGAACCATTTCTGTGATACTAGTTATAGATTTCGATGCTTCACTTCAGGTTTATTGTATCCCATGGACCTTCTTATTGACGATGAAACACAGAAATTGCATCGGAATTAAATACAAAGGTCACAATGCCCACATAAGTACAAGAAGGCTGACTCTTCTTACGGACTATGTTTTGAACCATTCCTGTGACACTAGTTATAGATTCTGATGCTTCACTTCAGGTTTACACTATCCCTTGGACCTTCGTATTAGCGATGAAACACAGAAATTGCATAGGAATCAAATACAAAAGGCACAATGCCGACTTAAGTACAAGAAGACTGACTCATCTTACTGTCTATGTTTTGAACCATTCCTGTGACACTAGTTATAGATTCCGATGCTTCCCTGCAGGTTTACTGTATCCCTTGGCCCTTCATTTTGACGATGAAACACAGAAATTGCATCGGAATTAAATAGAAAAGGCACAATGCCGACTTAAGTACAAAAAGACTGACGCTTCTTACTGACTATGTTTTGAACAATTCCTGTGACACTACTTATTGTATCCCTTAGACCTTCCTATTGACGATGAGACACAGAAATCGCATCGGAATGAAATAGAAAAAGCACAATGCCGACTTAACTACAAGAAGACTGACTCTTCCTACTCTCTACGTTTTGAACCATACCTGTGACACTAGTTTTTTATTCCGATGCTTCACATCAGGTTTACTGTATCCCTCGGACCTTCTTATGGACGATGAAACACAGAAATTGCATCGGAATGAAATACAAAAGGCATAATGCCGACCTAAGTACAAGAAGACTGACTCTTCCTACTGTCTATGTTTGAACCATTCATGTGAAACTAGTTATAGATTCCGATGCTTCACTTCAGGTTTACTGTATCCCTTGGACCTTCTTATTGACGATGAAACACACAAATTGCATAGGAATTAAATACAAAGTAACAATGGCGACATAAGTACATGAAGACTGACTCATCTTACTGTCTATGTTTTGAACCATACCTGTGACACTAGTTATATATGCTGATGCTTCACCTCAGGTTTACTGTATCCCTTGGACGTTCTTATTGACGTTGAAGCACAGAAATTGCATCGAAATTAAATACAAAAGGCACAATGCCGACTTAAGTACAAGAAGACTGACTCATCTTACTGTCTATGTTTTGAACCATTCCTCTGACACTAGTTATAGATTCTGATGCTTCACTCCAGGTTTACTGCATCCCTTGGACCTTCATATTGACGATGAAACACAGAATTTGCATCGGAATTAAATACAAAAGGCACAATGCCGACTTAAGTACAAGAAGCCAGTGACTCTTCTTACTGACTATGTTTTGAACCATTCCTGTGACACTATTTATAGATTCCGATGCTTCACTTCACGATTACTGTATCCCTCTGACCTTCTTATTGACGAATTAACAGAGAAATTACATCGGAATTAAATACAAAAGGCACAATGCCGACTTAAGTACAAGAAGACTGACTCTTCTTACTGTCTATGTTTTGAACCATTCCTGTGACACTAGTTATAGATTCCGATGCTTCACTTCAGATTTACTGTATCCCTCTGACGTCATAATTGACGATGAAACACAGAAATTGCGTCGGAATTAAATACAAAAGGCACAATGCCCACTTAAGTACAAGAAGACTGACTCTTCTTAGTGTCTATGTTTTGAACCATTCCTGTGACGCTAGTTACAGATTCCGATGCTTCACTCCAGGTTTACTGTTTCCCTTGGACCTTCTAATTGACGATGACACACAGAAATTGCATCGGAATTAAATACAAAGGGCACAATGCCCACTTAAGTACAAGAAGACTGACTCTTCTTACGGACTGTGATTTGAACCATTCCTGTGACACTAGTTTTAGATTCTGATGCTTCACTTCAGGTTTACAGTATCCCTTGGACCTTCTTATTAGCGCTGAAACACAGAAATTGCATAGGAATCAAATACAAAAGGCACAATGCCGACTTAAGTTCAAGAAGACTGGCTCATCTTACTGTCTATGTTTTGAACCATTCCTGTGGCACTAGATATAGATTCCGATGCTTCCCTGCAGGTTTACGGTATCCCTTGGCCCTTCTTTTTGACGATGAAACATAGAAATTGCATCGGAATTAAATAGAAAAAGCACAATGCCGAGTTAAGTACAAAATGACTGACGCTTCTTACTGACTATGTTTTGAACCGTTCCTGTGACACTAGTTATAGATTCCGAGCTTCACTTCAGGTTTACTATATCCCTTAGACCTTCCTATTGACGATGAGATTCAGAAATCGCATCGGAATGAAATACAAAAGGCACAATGCCGACTTAAGTACAAGAAGACTGGCTCTTCTTACTGACTATGCTTTGAACCATTCCTGTGACACTAGTTACAGATTCCGATGCTTCACTCCAGGTTTACTGTATCCCTCGGACCTTCTTATTGACGATGAAACTCAGAAATTGCATCGGAATTAAAAACAAAAGGCACAATGCCGACTTAAGTACAAGAAGACTGGCTCTTCTTACAGACTATGCTTTGAACCATTCCTGTGACACTAGTTATTGATTCCGATTCTTCACTTCTGATTCACTGTATCCCTTGGAGCTTCTTATTGACGATGAAACACAGAAATTGCATCGGAATTAAATAGAAAAGGCACAATGCCGACTTAAGTACAAGAAGACTGATTCTTCCTACTGTCTATGCTTTGAACCATTCCTGTGACACTAGTTATAGATTCCGATGCTTCACTTCAGGTTTACTGTATCCCTCTGCCCTTCTTATTGACGATGAAACACAGAAATTGCATCTGAATTAAATACAAGAAGCACAATGCCGACTTAAGTACATGAAGCCTGACTTTTCCTGCTCTCTATGTTTTGAACCATTCCTGTGACACTAGTTTTTTATTCCGATGCTTCACTTGAGGTTTACTGTATCCCTCGGACCTTCTTATGGACGATGAAACACAGAAATTGCATCGGAATGAAATACAAAAGGCACAATGCCGACTTAAGTACAAGAAGACTGACTCTTCCAACTCTCTATGTTTTGAACCATTCCTGTGACACTAGTTACAGATTCCGATGCTTCATTTCAGGTTTACTGTATCCCTCTGACTTTCTTATTGACGATGGAACACAGAAATTGCATCGGTATTAAACAGAAAAGGCACAATACCGACTTAAGTACAACAAGACTGACTCTTCTTACTGTCTATGTTTTGAACCATTCCTGTGACACTAGTTACAGATTCTGATGCTTCACTCCAGGTTTACTGTATCCCTCGGACCTTTTTATTGACGATGAAACTCAGAAATTGCATCGGAATTAAATACAAAAGGCACAATGCCGACTTAAGTACAAGAAGACTGGCTCTTCTTACTGACTATCCTTTGTACCATTCCTGTGACACTAGCTATAGATTCCGATTCTTCACTTCTGGTTCACTGTATCCCTTGGACCTTCTTATTGACGATGAAGCACAGAAATTGCATCGGAATTAAATAGAAAAGGCACAATGCCGACTTAAGTACAAGAAGACTGATTCTTCCTACTGTCTATGTTTTGAACCATTCCTGTCACACTAGTTATAGATTCCGATGCTTCACTTCAGGTTTACTGTATCCCTCTGCCCTTCTTATTGACGATGAAACACAGAAATTGCATCGGAATTAAATACAAAAAGCACAATGCCGACTTAAGTACAAGAAGACTGACTTTTCTTACTCTCTATGTTTTTACCATTCCTGTGACACTAGTTTTTTATTCCGATAATTCACTTGAGGTTTACTATATCCCTCGGACCTTCTTATGGACGATGAAACACAGAAATTGCATCGGAATGAAATACAAAAGTCACAAAGCCGACATAAGTACAAGAAGACTGACTCTTCCCACTCTCTATGTTTTGAACCATTCCTGTGGCACTAGTTGTAGATTCCGATGCTTCACTTCAGGTTTACTGTATCCCTTGGACCTTCTTATTGACGATGAAACACAGAAAGTGCATCGGAATTAAATACAAAAGGCACAATGCTGACTTGAGTAGAAGAAGACTGACTCATCTTACTGTCTATGTTTTGAACCATTCCTGTGACACTAGTTATAGTTTCCGATGCTTCACTCCATATTTACTGTATCTCTTGGACCTTCATATTGACCATGAAACACAGAAATTGCATCGGAATTAAATACAAAAGGCACAATGCCGACTTAAGTACAAGAAGACTGTCTCTTCTTACTGACTATGTTTTGAACCATTCCTGTGACACTAGTTATAGATTCCGATGCTTCACTTCAGGTTTACTGTATCCCTCTGACCTTCTTATTGACGATAAAACACAGAAATTAAATCGGAATTAAATACAAAAGGCACAATGCTGACTTAAGTACAAGAAGACTGACTCTTCTTACTGTCTATGTTTTGTACCATTCCTGTGACACTAGTTACAGATTCCGATGCTTCACTTCAGATTTACTGTATCCCTCTGACGTTCTTATTGACGATGGAAAACAGAAATTTCGTCGGAATTAAATACAAAAGGCACAATGCCGACTTAAGTACAAGAAGATTGACTCTTCCAACTTTCTATGTTTTGAACCATACCTGTGACACTAGTTATAGATTCAGATGCCTCACTTCAGGTTTACTGTATCCCTCTGCCCTTCTTATTGACGATGAAACACAGAAATTGCATCGGAATTAAATACAAAAGGCACAATGCCGACTTAAGTACAAGAAGACTGACTCTTCTTACTGTCTATGGTTTGAACCGTTCCTGTGACACTAGTTATAGATTCCGATGCTTCACTTCAGATTTACTGTATCCCTCTGACGTTCTTATTGACGATGAAACTCAGAAATTGCATCGGAATTAAATACAAAAGGCACAATGCCGACTTAAGTACAAGAAGACTGGCTCTTCTTACTGACTATGCTTTGAAACATTCCTGTGAAACTAGTTATAGATTACGATGCTTCACTTCTTGTTCACTGTATCCCATGGATCTTCTTATTGACGATGAAACACAGATATTGCATCGGAATTAAATAGTAAAGGCACAATGCCGACTTAAGAATAAGAAGACTGACTCCTCCAACTCTCTATGTTTTGAACCATTCCTGTGACACTAGTTATAGATTCAGATGCTTCTCTTCAGCTTTACTGTATCCCTCTGACTTTCTTATTGACGATGAAACACAGAAATAGCATCGGAATTAAATAGAAAAGGCACAATACCGACCTAAGAACAAGAAGACTGACTCTTCCTACTGTCTATGTTTTGAACCATTCCTGTGACACTAGTTATAGATTCCGATGCTTCACTTCTGGTTTACTGTATCCCTCTGACGTTCTTATTGACGATGAAACTCAGAAATTGCGTCGGAATTAAATACAAAAGGCACAATGTCGACTTAAGTACAAGAAGACTGGCTCTTCTTACTGACTGTGCTTTGAACCGTTCCTGTGACACTAGTAATAGATTCCGATGCTTCACTTTAGGTTCACTGTATCACTTGGACATTCTTATTGACGATGAAAAACAGAAATTGCATTTGAATTAAATGGAAAAGGCACAATGCTGACTTAAGTACAAGAAGACTGATTATTCCTACTGTCTATGTTTTGAACCATTCCTGTGACACTAGTTATAGATTCCGATGCTTCACTTCAGGTTTACTGTATCCCTCTGCCCATCGTATTGACGATGAAACACAGAAATTGCATCGGAATTAAATACAAAAGGCACAATGCCGACTTAAGTACAAGAAGACTGACTCTTCTTACTGTCTATGCTTTGAACCATTCCTGTGACACTAGTTATAGATTCCGATTCTTCACTCCAGGTTAACTGTATCCCTTGGACCTTCTTATTGACGATGAAACAGAGAAATTGCATCGGAATTAAATAGAAAAGGCACAATGCCGACTTAAGTACAAGAAGACTGACTCTTCTTACTATCTATGTTTTGAACCATTCCTGTGACACTAGTTACAGATTCCGATGCTTCACTCCAGGTTTACTGTAACCCTCAGACCTTCTTATTGACGATGAAACTCAGAAATTGCATCGGCATTAAATACAAAAGGCACAATGCCGACTTAAGTACAAGAAGACTGGCTCTTCTTACTGACTATGCTTTGAACCATTCCTGTGACACTAGTTGTAGATTCCGATGCTTCACTTCTGGTTCACTGTATCCCTTGGATCTTCTACTTGACGATGAAACACAGAAATTGCATTGGAATTACATAGAAAAGGCACAATGCCGACTTAAGTACAAGAAGAGTGATTCCTCCTACTGTCTAAGATTTGAACCATTCCTGTGACACTAGTTATAGATTCCGATGCTTCACTTCAGGTTTACTGTATCCCTCTGCCCTTCTTATTGACGATGAAACACAGAAATTGCATCTGAATTAAATACAAGAAGCACAATGCCGACTTAAGTACATGAAGCCTGACTTTTCCTGCTCTCTATGTTTTGAACCATTCCTGTGACACTAGTTTTTTATTCCGATGCTTCACTTGAGGTTTACTGTATCCCTCGGACCTTCTTATGGACGATGAAACACAGAAATTGCATCGGAATGAAATACAAAAGGCACAATGCCGACTTAAGTACAAGAAGACTGACTCTTCCAACTCTCTATGTTTTGAACCATTCCTGTGACACTAGTTACAGATTCCGATGCTTCATTTCAGGTTTACTGTATCCCTCTGACTTTCTTATTGACGATGGAACACAGAAATTGCATCGGTATTAAACAGAAAAGGCACAATACCGACTTAAGTACAACAAGACTGACTCTTCTTACTGTCTATGTTTTGAACCATTCCTGTGACACTAGTTACAGATTCTGATGCTTCACTCCAGGTTTACTGTATCCCTCGGACCTTTTTATTGACGATGAAACTCAGAAATTGCATCGGAATTAAATACAAAAGGCACAATGCCGACTTAAGTACAAGAAGACTGGCTCTTCTTACTGACTATCCTTTGTACCATTCCTGTGACACTAGCTATAGATTCCGATTCTTCACTTCTGGTTCACTGTATCCCTTGGACCTTCTTATTGACGATGAAGCACAGAAATTGCATCGGAATTAAATAGAAAAGGCACAATGCCGACTTAAGTACAAGAAGACTGATTCTTCCTACTGTCTATGTTTTGAACCATTCCTGTCACACTAGTTATAGATTCCGATGCTTCACTTCAGGTTTACTGTATCCCTCTGCCCTTCTTATTGACGATGAAACACAGAAATTGCATCGGAATTAAATACAAAAAGCACAATGCCGACTTAAGTACAAGAAGACTGACTTTTCTTACTCTCTATGTTTTTACCATTCCTGTGACACTAGTTTTTTATTCCGATAATTCACTTGAGGTTTACTATATCCCTCGGACCTTCTTATGGACGATGAAACACAGAAATTGCATCGGAATGAAATACAAAAGTCACAAAGCCGACATAAGTACAAGAAGACTGACTCTTCCCACTCTCTATGTTTTGAACCATACCTGTGGCACTAGTTGTAGATTCCGATGCTTCACTTCAGGTTTACTGTATCCCTTGGACCTTCTTATTGACGATGAAACACAGAAAGTGCATCGGAATTAAATACAAAAGGCACAATGCTGACTTGAGTAGAAGAAGACTGACTCATCTTACTGTCTATGTTTTGAACCATTCCTGTGACACTAGTTATAGTTTCCGATGCTTCACTCAATATTTACTGTATCTCTTGGACCTTCATATTGACCATGAAACACAGAAATTGCATCGGAATTAAATACAAAAGGCACAATGCCGACTTAAGTACAAGAAGACTGTCTCTTCTTACTGACTATGTTTTGAACCATTCCTGTGACACTAGTTATAGATTCCGATGCTTCACTTCAGGTTTACTGTATCCCTCTGACCTTCTTATTGACGATAAAACACAGAAATTAAATCGGAATTAAATACAAAAGGCACAATGCTGACTTAAGTACAAGAAGACTGACTCTTCTTACTGTCTATGTTTTGTACCATTCCTGTGACACTAGTTACAGATTCCGATGCTTCACTTCAGATTTACTGTATCCCTCTGACGTTCTTATTGACGATGGAAAACAGAAATTTCGTCGGAATTAAATACAAAAGGCACAATGCCGACATAAGTACAAGAAGATTGACTCTTCCAACTTTCTATGTTTTGAACCATACCTGTGACACTAGTTATAGATTCAGATGCCTCACTTCAGGTTTACTGTATCCCTCTGCCCTTCTTATTGACGATGAAACACAGAAATTGCATCGGAATTAAATACAAAAGGCACAATGCCGACTTAAGTACAAGAAGACTGACTCTTCTTACTGTCTATGGTTTGAACCGTTCCTGTGACACTAGTTATAGATTCCGATGCTTCACTTCAGATTTACTGTATCCCTCTGACGTTCTTATTGACGATGAAACTCAGAAATTGCATCGGAATTAAATACAAAAGGCACAATGCCGACTTAAGTACAAGAAGACTGGCTCTTCTTACTGACTATGCTTTGAAACATTCCTGTGAAACTAGTTATAGATTACGATGCTTCACTTCTTGTTCACTGTATCCCATGGATCTTCTTATTGACGATGAAACACAGATATTGCATCGGAATTAAATAGTAAAGGCACAATGCCGACTTAAGAATAAGAAGACTGACTCCTCCAACTCTCTATGTTTTGAACCATTCCTGTGACACTAGTTATAGATTCAGATGCTTCTCTTCAGCTTTACTGTATCCCTCTGACTTTCTTATTGACGATGAAACACAGAAATAGCATCGGAATTAAATAGAAAAGGCACAATACCGACCTAAGAACAAGAAGACTGACTCTTCCTACTGTCTATGTTTTGAACCATTCCTGTGACACTAGTTATAGATTCCGATGCTTCACTTCTGGTTTACTGTATCCCTCTGACGTTCTTATTGACGATGAAACTCAGAAATTGCGTCGGAATTAAATACAAAAGGCACAATGTCGACTTAAGTACAAGAAGACTGGCTCTTCTTACTGACTGTGCTTTGAACCGTTCCTGTGACACTAGTAATAGATTCCGATGCTTCACTTTAGGTTCACTGTATCACTTGGACATTCTTATTGACGATGAAAAACAGAAATTGCATTTGAATTAAATGGAAAAGGCACAATGCTGACTTAAGTACAAGAAGACTGATTATTCCTACTGTCTATGTTTTGAACCATTCCTGTGACACTAGTTATAGATTCCGATGCTTCACTTCAGGTTTACTGTATCCCTCTGCCCATCGTATTGACGATGAAACACAGAAATTGCATCGGAATTAAATACAAAAGGCACAATGCCGACTTAAGTACAAGAAGACTGACTCTTCTTACTGTCTATGCTTTGAACCATTCCTGTGACACTAGTTATAGATTCCGATTCTTCACTCCAGGTTAACTGTATCCCTTGGACCTTCTTATTGACGATGAAACAGAGAAATTGCATCGGAATTAAATAGAAAAGGCACAATGCCGACTTAAGTACAAGAAGACTGACTCTTCTTACTATCTATGTTTTGAACCATTCCTGTGACACTAGTTACAGATTCCGATGCTTCACTCCAGGTTTACTGTAACCCTCAGACCTTCTTATTGACGATGAAACTCAGAAATTGCATCGGCATTAAATACAAAAGGCACAATGCCGACTTAAGTACAAGAAGACTGGCTCTTCTTACTGACTATGCTTTGAACCATTCCTGTGACACTAGTTGTAGATTCCGATGCTTCACTTCTGGTTCACTGTATCCCTTGGATCTTCTACTTGACGATGAAACACAGAAATTGCATTGGAATTACATAGAAAAGGCACAATGCCGACTTAAGTACAAGAAGAGTGATTCCTCCTACTGTCTAAGATTTGAACCATTCCTGTGACACTAGTTACAGATTCCGATGCTTCACTTCAGATTTACTGTATCCCTCTGACGTTCTTATTGACGATGAAATACAGAAATTTTGTGGGAATTAAATACAAAGGGCACAATGACGACTTAAGTACAAAAAGACTGACGCTTCTTACTGACTATGTTTTGAACCATTCCTGTGACACTAGTTATAGATTCCGATGCTTCACTTCAGGTTTACTGTATCACTTAGACCGTCCTATTGACGTTGAGGCACAGAAATCGCATCAGAATGAAATAGAAAAAGCACAATGCCGACTTAAGTACAAGAAGACTGACTCTTCCTACTCTCTATGTTTTGAACCATTCCTGTGACACTAGTTTTTTATTCCGATTCTTTACTTGAGGTTTACTGTATCCCTCGGACCTTCTTATGGACGATGAAACACAGAAATTGCATCGGAATGAAATACAAAAGGCACAATGCCGACTTAAGTATAAGAAGACTGACTCTTCCAACTCTCTATGTTTTAAACCATTCCTGTGACACTAATTATAGATTCAGACGCTTCACTTCAGGTTTACTGTATCCCTCTGACTTTCTTATTGACGATGAAACACAGAAATAGCATCAGAATTAAATAGAAAAGGCACAATGCCGACTTAAGTACAAGAATACTGACTCTTCTTACTGTCTATGTTTTGAACCATTCCTGTGACACTAGTTATAGATTCCGAATCTTCACTCCAGGTTTACTATACCCCTTGGACCTTCTTATTGACGATGCAACAGAGAAATTGCATCGGAATTAAATACATAAGGCACAATGCCGACCTAAGAACAAGAAGACTGACTCTTCCTACTGTCTATGTTTTGAACCATTCCTGTGACACTAGTTATAGATTCCGATGCTTCACTTCAGGTTTTCTGTATCCCTTGGACCATCTTATTGACGATGAAACACACAAATTGCATCGGAATTAATTACAAAGTCACAATGGCGACATAAGTACATGAAGACTGACTCACCTTACTGTCTATGTTTTGAACCATTCCTGTGACAATAGTTATAGATGCTGTTGCTTCACTTCAGGTTTACTGTATCCCTTGGACCTTCTTATTGACGTTGAAACACAGAAATTGCATCGAAATTAAATACAAAAGGTACAATGCCGACTTAAGTACAAGAAGACTGATTCATCTTACTGTCTATGTTTTGAACCATTCCTTTGACACTAGTTATAGATTCCGATGCTTCACTCCAGGTTTACTGTATCCCTTGGACCTTCATATTGACGATGAAACACAGAATTTGCATCGGAATTAAATACAAAAGGCACAATGCCGACTTAAGTACAAGAAGACTGTGACTCTTCTTACTGACTAAGTTTTGAACCATTCCTGTGACACTATTTATAGATTCCGATGCTTCACTTCACGTTTACTGTATCCCTCTGATCTTCTTATTGACGATTAAACACAGAAATTACATCGGAATTAAATACAAAAGGCACAATGCCGGCTTAAGTACAAGAAGACAGACTCTTCTTACTGTCTATGTTTTGAACCATTCCTGTGACACTAGTTATAGATTCCGATGCTTCACTTCAGATTTACTGTATCCCTCTGACGTTCTTATTGACGATGAAACACAGAAATTGCGTCGGAATTAAATACAAAAGGCACAATGTCGACTTAAGTACAAGAAGACTGGCTCTTCTTACTGACTGTGCTTTGAACTGTTCCTGTGACACTAGTTATAGATTCCGATGCTTCACTTCAGGTTTACTGTATCCCTCTGCCCTTCTTATTGACGATGAAACACAGATATTGCATCGGAATTAAATACAAAAGGCACAATGCCGACTTAAGTACAAGAATACTGACTCTTCTTACTGTCTATGTTTTGAACCATTCCTGTGACACTAGTTATAGATTCCAAATCTTCACTCCAGGTTTACTATACCCCTTGGACCTTCTTATTGACGATGCAACAGAGAAATTGCATCGGAATTAAATACATAAGGCACAATGCCGACATAAGTACAAGAAGACTGACTCTGCTTTCTGTCTATGTTTTGAACCATTTCTGTGATACTAGTTATAGATTTCGATGCTTCACTTCAGGTTTACTGTATCCCTTGGACCTTCTTATTGACGATGAAACACAGAAATTGCATCGGAATTAAATACGAAAGGCACAATGCCCACTTAAGTACTAGAAGACTGACTCTTCTTACGGACTATGTTTTGAACCATTCCTCTGACACTAGTTATAGATTGTGATGCTTCACTTCAGGTTTTCTGTATCCCTTGGACCTTCTTATTGACGAGGAAACACACAAATTGCATCGGAATTAAATACAAAGTCACAATGGCGACATAAGTACATGAAGACTGACTCATTTTACTGTCTATGTTTTGAACAATTCCTGTGACACTAGTTATAGATTCAGATGCTTCACTTCAGGTTTACTGTATCCCTCTGACTCTCTTATTGACGATGAAACACAGAAATTGCATCGGAATTAAATACAAAAGGCACAATGCCGACTCAAGTACAAGAAGACTGGTTCTTCTTACTGACTATGCTTTGAACCATTCCTGTGGCACTAGTTATAGATTCCGATGCTTCACTTCTGGTTCACTGTATCCCTTGGACTTTCTTATTGACGATGAAACACAGAAATTGCATGACAATTAAATAGATAAAGCAGAATGCCGACTTAAGTACAAGGAGACTGATTCCTCCTACTGTCTATGATTTGAACCATTCCTGTGACACTAGTTATAGATTCCGATGCTTCACTTCAGGTTTTCTGTATCCCTTGGACCATCTTATTGACGATGAAACACACAAATTGCATCGGAATTAATTACAAAGTCACAATGGCGACATAAGTACATGAAGACTGACTCACCTTACTGTCTATGTTTTGAACCATTCCTGTGACAATAGTTATAGATGCTGTTGCTTCACTTCAGGTTTACTGTATCCCTTGGACCTTCTTATTGACGTTGAAACACAGAAATTGCATCGAAATTAAATACAAAAGGTACAATGCCGACTTAAGTACAAGAAGACTGATTCATCTTACTGTCTATGTTTTGAACCATTCCTTTGACACTAGTTATAGATTCCGATGCTTCACTCCAGGTTTACTGTATCCCTTGGACCTTCATATTGACGATGAAACACAGAATTTGCATCGGAATTAAATACAAAAGGCACAATGCCGACTTAAGTACAAGAAGACTGTGACTCTTCTTACTGACTAAGTTTTGAACCATTCCTGTGACACTATTTATAGATTCCGATGCTTCACTTCACGTTTACTGTATCCCTCTGATCTTCTTATTGACGATTAAACACAGAAATTACATCGGAATTAAATACAAAAGGCACAATGCCGGCTTAAGTACAAGAAGACAGACTCTTCTTACTGTCTATGTTTTGAACCATTCCTGTGACACTAGTTATAGATTCCGATGCTTCACTTCAGATTTACTGTATCCCTCTGACGTTCTTATTGACGATGAAACACAGAAATTGCGTCGGAATTAAATACAAAAGGCACAATGTCGACTTAAGTACAAGAAGACTGGCTCTTCTTACTGACTGTGCTTTGAACTGTTCCTGTGACACTAGTTATAGATTCCGATGCTTCACTTCAGGTTTACTGTATCCCTCTGCCCTTCTTATTGACGATGAAACACAGATATTGCATCGGAATTAAATACAAAAGGCACAATGCCGACTTAAGTACAAGAATACTGACTCTTCTTACTGTCTATGTTTTGAACCATTCCTGTGACACTAGTTATAGATTCCGAATCTTCACTCCAGGTTTACTATACCCCTTGGACCTTCTTATTGACGATGCAACAGAGAAATTGCATCGGAATTAAATACATAAGGCACAATGCCGACATAAGTACAAGAAGACTGACTCTGCTTTCTGTCTATGTTTTGAACCATTTCTGTGATACTAGTTATAGATTTCGATGCTTCACTTCAGGTTTACTGTATCCCTTGGACCTTCTTATTGACGATGAAACACAGAAATTGCATCGGAATTAAATACGAAAGGCACAATGCCCACTTAAGTACTAGAAGACTGACTCTTCTTACGGACTATGTTTTGAACCATTCCTCTGACACTAGTTATAGATTGTGATGCTTCACTTCAGGTTTTCTGTATCCCTTGGACCTTCTTATTGACGATGAAACACAGAAATTGCATTGGAAATAAATACAAAAAGCACAATGCCGAATTAAGTACAAGAAGACTGACTCTGCTTTCTGTCTATGTTTTGAACCATTTCTGTGATACTAGTTATGGATTTCGATGCTTCACTTCAGGTTTATTGTATCCCTAGGACCTTCTTATTGACGATGAAACACAGAAATTGCATCGGAATTAAATACAAAGGGCACAATGCCCACTTAAGTACAAGAAGACTGACTCTTCTTACGGACTATGTTTTGAACCATTCGTGTGACACTAGTTATAGATTATGATGCATCACTTCAGGTTTACAGTATCCCTTGGAAATTCTTATTAGCGATGAAACACAGAAATTGCATAGGAATAAAATACAAAAGGCACAATGCCGACTTAAGTACAAGAAGACTGACTCATCTTACTGTCTATGTTTTGAACCATTCCTGTGACACTAGTTAAGATTCCAATGCTTCCCTGCAGGTTTACTGTATCCCTTGTCCCATCTTTTTGACGATGAAACACAGAAATTGCATCGGAATTAAATAGAATAAGCACAATGCCGACTTAAGTACAAAAAGACTGACGCTTCTTACTGACCATGTGCTGAACCATTCCTGTGACACTAGTTATAGATTCCGATGCTTCACTTCAGGATAACTGTATCCCTTAGACCTTCCTATTGACGATGAGACACAGAAATCGCATCGGAATGAAACAGAAAATGCACAATGCCGACTTAAGTACAAGAAGACTGACTCTTCCTACACTCTACGTTTTGAACCATTCCTGTGACACTAGTTTTTTATTCCGATGCTTCACTTGAGGTTTACTGCATCCCTCGGACCTTCATATAGACGATGAAACACAGAAATTGCATCGGAATGAAATACACAAGGCATAATGCCGACTTAAGTATAAGAAGACTGACTCTTCCAACTCTCTATGTTTTGAACCATTCCTGTGACACTAGTTATAGATTCAGATGCTTCACTTCAGGTTTACTGTATCCCTCTGACTTTCTTATTGACGATGAAACACATAAATAGCATCCGAATTAAATAGAAAAGGCACAATACCGACCAAGAAGACTGACTCTTCCTACTGTCTATGTTTTGAACCATTCCTGTGACACTAGTTAGAGATTCCGATGCTTCACTTCAGGTTTACTGTATCCCTTGGACCTTCTTATTGACGATGAAACACACAAATTGCATCGTAATTAAATACAAAGTAACAATGGCGACATAAGTACATGAAGACTGACTCATCTTACTGTCTATGTTTTGAACCATTCCTGTGACACTTGTTATAGATGCTGATGCTTCACCTCAGGTTTACAGTATCCCTTGGACCTTCTTATTGACTTTGAAACACAGAAATTGCATCGAAATTAAATACAAAAGGCACAATGCCGACTTAAGTACAAGAAGACTGACTAATCTTACTGTCTATGTTTTGAACCATTCCTTTGACACTAGTTATAGATTCCGATGCTTCACTCCAGGTTTACTGCATCCCTTGGACCTTCATATTGGCGATGAAACACAGAATTTGCATCGGAATTAAATACAAAAGGCACAATGCCGACTTAAGTACAGGAAGACTGTGACTCCTCTTACTGACTATGTTTTGAACCATTCCTGTGACACTATTTATAGATTCCGATGCATCACTTCGCGTTTACTGTATCCCTCTGACCTTCTTATTGACGATTAAACACAGAAATTACATCGGAATTAAATACAAAAGGCACAATGCCGACTTAAGTACAAGAAGACTGACTCTTCTTACTGTCTATGTTTTGAACCATTCCTGTGACACTAGTTATAGATTCCGAGCTTCACTTCAGGTTTACTGTTTCCCTTAGACCTTCCTATTGACGATGAGACACAGAAATCGCATCGGAATGAAATACAGAAGGCACAATGCCGATTTAAGTACAAGAAGACTGACTCTTCTTACTGTCTATGTTTTGAACCACTCCTGTGACACTAGTTATAGATTCCGATGCTTCACTTCAGATTTACTGTATCCCTCTGACGTTCTTATTGACGATGGAACACAGAAATTGCGTCGGAATTAAATACAAAAGGCACAATGCCGACTTAAGTACAAGAAGACTGACTCTTCTTACTGACTGTGCTTTGAACCGTTCCTGTCACACTAGTTATAGATTCCGATGCTTCACTTTAGGTTCACTGTATCCCTTGGACCTTCTTATTGACGATGAAACACAGAAATTGCATCGGAATTAAACAGAAAAGGCACAATGCCGACTTAAGTACAAGAAGACTGATTATTACTACTGTGTATGTTTTGAACCATTCCTGTGACACTAGTTATAGATTCCGATGCTTCACTTCAGGTTTACTGTATCAATCTGCCTTTCTTATTGACGATGAAACACAGAAATTGCATCGGAATTAAATACAAAAGGCACAATGCCGACTTAAGTACAAGAAGACTGACTCTTCTTACTGTCTATGTTTTGAACCATTCCTGTGACACTAGTTATGGATTGCGATTCTTCACTCCAGGTTTACTGTATCCCTCGGACCTTCTTATTGACGATGAAACAGAGAAATTGGATCGGAATTAAATAGAAAAGGCACAATGCTGACATAAGTACAAGAAGACTGGCTCTTCTTACTGTCTATGTTTTGAACCATTCCTGTGACACTAGTTACAGATTCCGATGCTTCCCTCCAGGTTTACTGTATCCCTCGGACCTTCTTATTGACGATGAAACTCAGAAATTGCATCGGAATTAAATACAAAAGGCACAATGCCGACTTAAGTACAAGAAGACTGCCTCTTCTTACTGACTATGATTTGAAGCATTCCTGTGACACTAGTTATAGATTCCGATGCTTCACTTCTGGTTCTCTGTATCCCTTGGACCTTCTTATTGACGATGAAACACAGAAATTGCATCGGAATTAAATAGAAAATGTACAATGCCGACTTAAGTACAAGAAGACTGATTCTTCCTACTGTCTATGTTTTGAACCAAACCTGTGACACTAGTTATAGATTCCGATGCTTCACTTCTGGTTCACTGTATCCCTTGGACCTTCTTATTGACGATGACACACAGAAATTGCATCGGAATTAAATAGAAAAGGCACAATGCCGACTTAAGTACAAGAAGACTCATTCTTCCTACTGTCTATGTTTTGAACCATTCCTGTGACACTAGTTATAGATTCCGATGCTTCACTTCAGGTTTACTATATCCCTCTGCCCTTCTTATTGACGATGATACACAGAAATTGCATCGGAATTAAATACAACAAGCACAATGCCGACTTAAGTACAAGAAGACTGACTCTGCTTTCTGTCTATGTTTTGAACCATTTCTGTGATACTAGTTATAGATTTCGATGCTTCACTTTAGGTTTATTGTATCCCTTGGACCTTCTTATTGACGATGAAACACAGAAATTGCATCGGAATTAAATACAAAGGGCACAATGCCCACTTAAGTACAAGAAGACTGACTCTCCTTACGGTTTATGTTTTGAACCATTCCTGTGACACTTGTTATAGATTCTGATGCTTCACTTCAGGTTTACTGTATCCCTTGGACCTTCTTATTAGCGATGAAACACAGAAATTGCATAGGAATCAAATACAAAAGGCACAATGCCGACTTAAGTACAAGAAGCCTGACTCATCTTACTGTCTATGTTTTGAACCATTCCTGTGACACTAGTTATAGATTCCGATGCTTCCCTGCAGGTTTACTGTATCCCTTCGACCTTCTTTTTGACGATGAAACACAGAAATTGCATCGGAATTAAATAGAAAAGGCACAATGCCGACTTAAGTACAAAAAGACTGACGCTTCTTACTGACTAATTTTTGAACCATTCCTGTGACACTAGTTATAGATTCCGATGCTTCACTTCGGGTTTACTGTATCCCTTAGACCTTCCTGTTGACGATGAGAAACAGAAATTGCATCGGAACGAAATGGAAAAAGCACAATGCCGACTTCAGTACAAGAAGACTGGCTCTTTCTACTCTCTACGTTTTGAACCATTCCTGTGACGCTAGTTTTTTATTCCGATGCTTCACTTGAGGTTTACTGTATCCCTCGGACCTTCGTATGGACGATGAAACACAGAAATTGCATCGGAATGAAATACAAAAAGCATAATGCCGGCTTAGGTACAAGAAGACTTACTCTTCCAACTCTCTATGTGTTGAACCATTCCTGTGACACTAGTTATAGATTCAGATGCTTCACTCCAGGTTTACTGTATCCCTCTGACTTTCTTATTGACGATGAAACACAGAAATAGCATCGGAATTAAATAGAAAAGGCACAATACCGACCTAAGTACAAGAAGACTGATTCTTCCTACTGTCTATGTTTTGAACCATTCCTGTGACACTAGTTATAGATTCCGATGCTTCACTTCAGGTTTACTGTATCCCTTGGAGCTTCTTATTGACGATAAAACACACAAATTGCATCGGAATAAAATACAAAGTCACAATGGCGGCATAAGTACATGAAGACTGGCTCATCTTACTGTCTATGTTTTGAACCATTCCTGTGACACGAGTTATAGATGCTGATGCTTCACTTCAGGTTTGCTGTATCCCTTGGACCTTCTTATTGGCGTTGAAACACAGAAATTGCATCGAAATTAAAGACAAAAGGCACAAAGCCGACTTAAGTGCAAGAAGTCTGACTCATCTTACTGTCTATGTTTTGAACCATTCCTTTGACACTAGTTATAGATTCCGATGCTTCACTCCAGGTGTACAGTATCCCTTGGACCTTCATATTGACGATGAAACACAGTAATTGCATCGGAATTAAATACAAAAGGCACAATGCCGTCTTAAGTACAAGAAGACTGTGACTATTCTTACTGACTATGCTTTGAACCATTCCTGTGACACTAGTTATAGATTCCGATGCTTCACTTCACGTTTACTGTATCCCACTGACCTTATTATTGACGATTAAACACAGAAATTACATCGGAATTAAATACAAAAGGCACAATGCCGACTTAAGTACAAGAAGACTGCCTCTTGTTACTGACTATGCTTTGAACCATTCCTGTGACACTAGTTATAGATTCCGATGCCTCACTTCTGGTTCACTGTATTCCTTTGACCTTCTTATTGACGATGAAACACAGAAATTGCATCGGAATTAAATAGAAAAGGCACAATGCCGACTTAGGTACAAGAAGACTGATTCTTCCTACTGTCTATGTTTTGAACCATTCCTGTGACACTTGTTATAGATTCCGATGCTTCACTTCAGGTTTACTGTATCCCTCTGCCCTTCTTATTGACGATGAAACACAGAAATTGCATCGGAATTAAATACAAAATGCACAATGCCGACTTAAGTACAAGAAGCGTGACTCATCTTACTGTCTATGTTTTGAACCATTCCTGTGACACTAGTTATAGATTCCGATGCTTCCCTGCAGGTTTACTGTATCCCTCGGCCCTTCTTTTTGACGATGAAACACAGAAATTGCATCGGAATTAAATAGAAAAGGCACAATGCCTACTTAAGTACAAAAAGAGTGACGCTTCTCACTGACTAATTTTTGAACCATTCCTGTGACACTAGTTAAAGATTCCGATGCTTCACTTCAGGTTTACTGTATCCCTTAGACCTTCCTATTGACGATGAGACACAGAAATCGCATCGGAATGAAATGGAAAAATCACAATGCCGACTTAAGGACAAGAAGACTGGCTCTTCCTACTCTCTACGTTTTGAACCATTCCTGTGTCACTAGTTTTTTGTTCCGATGCTTCACTTGATGTTTACTGTATCCCTCGGACCTTCTTATGGACGATGAAACACAGAAATTGCATCGGAATGAAATACAAAAGGCATAATGCCGGCTTAAGTACAAGAAGACTGACTCTTCCAACTCTCTACGTTTTGAACCATTCCTGTGACACTAGTTATACATTCAGATGCTTCACTCCAGGTTTACTGTATCCCTCTGACTTTCTTATTGAGGATGAAACACAGAAATAGCATCGGAATTAAATAGAAAAGGCACAATACCGACCTAAGTACAAGAAGACTGACTCTTCCTACTGTCTATGTTTTGAACCATTCCTGTGACACTAGTTATAGATTCCGATGCTTCACTTCA
Source organism: Schistocerca piceifrons (assembly GCF_021461385.2). Classification (NCBI taxonomy): domain Eukaryota; kingdom Metazoa; phylum Arthropoda; class Insecta; order Orthoptera; family Acrididae; genus Schistocerca; species Schistocerca piceifrons. Next base: position 387,080 of record NW_025727610.1, read on the forward strand.
GGTTTACTGTATCCCTTGGACCTTCTTATTGACGATTAAACACACAAATTGCATCGGAATTAAATAAAAAGTCACAATGGCGACATAAGTACACGAAGACTGAATCATCTTACTATCTATGTTTTGAACCAATCCTGCGACCCTAGTTATAGATGCTGTGCTTCACTTCAGGTATACTGTATCCCTTGGACCTTCATATGGACGATGAAACACAGAAATTGCATCGGAATGAAATACAAAAGGCACAATGCTGACTTAATTACAAGAAGACTGACTCTTCTTACTCTCTATGTTTTGAACCATTCCTGTGTCACTAGTTACAGACTCCGAAGCTTCACTCCAGGTTTACTGTTTCCCTTGGACCTTCTTATTGACGATGAAACACAGAAATTGCATCGGAATTAAATACAAAAGGCACAATGCCGACTTAAGTACAAGAAGATTGGCTCTTCTTATTGACTGTGCTTTGAACCGTTCCTGTGACACTAGTTATAGATTCCGATGCTTCACTTTAGGTTCTCTGTATCCCTTGGACCTTCTTATTGACGATGAAACACAGAAATTGCATCGGAATTAAATAGAAAAGGCACAATGCCGACTTTAGTACAAGAAGACTGATTATTCGTACTGTCTATGTTTTTAACCATTCCTGTGACACTAGTTATAGATTCCGATGCTTCACTTCAGGTTTACTGTATCCCTCAGCCCTTCTTATTGACGATGAAACACAGAAATTGCATCGGAATTAAATACAAAAGGCACAATGCCGACTTAAGTACAAGAAGACCGACTCTTCTTACTGTCTATGTTTTGAACCATTCCTGTGACACTAGTTATGGATTCTGATTCTTCACTCCAGGTTTACCGTATCCCTTGGACATTCTTATTGACGATGAAACAGAGAAATTGCATCGGAATTAAATAGAAAAGGCACAATGCCGACATAAGCACAAGAAGACTGACTCTTCTTACTGTCTATGTTTTGAACCATTCCTGTGACACTAGTTACAGATTCCGATGCTTCCCTCCAGGTTTACTGTATCCCTCGGACCTTCTTATTGACGATGAAACTCAGAAATTGCATCGGAATTAAATACAAAAGGCAGAATGCCGACTTAAGTACAAGAAGACTGCCTCTTCTTACTGACTATGCTTTGAACCATTTCTGTGACACTAGTTATAGATTCCGATGCTTCCCTCCATGTTTACTGTATCCCTCGGACCTTCTTATTGACGATGAAACTCAGAAATTGCATCGGAATTAAATACAAAAGGCACAATGCCGACTTAAGTACAAGAAGACTGACTCTTCCTACTGTCTATGTTTTGAACCATTCCTGTGACACTAGTTATAGATTCCGATTCTTCCCTCCAGGTTTACTGTATCCCTCTGCCCTTCTAATTGACGATGAAACTCAGAAATTGCATCGGAATTAAATACAAAAAGCACAATGCCGACTTAAGTACAAGAAGACTGACTCTGCTTCCTGTATATGTTTTAAACCATTTCTGTGAATCTAGTTATAGATTTCCATGCTTCACTTCAGGGTTATTGTATCCCTTGGACCTTCTTATTGACGATGAAACACAGAAATTGCATCGGAATTAAATACAAAACGCACAATGCCGACTTAAGTACAAGAAGACTGACTCATCTTACTGTCTATGTTTTGAACCGTTCCTGTGACACTAGTTAAGATTCCGATGCTTCCCTGCAGGTTTACTGTATCCCTTGGCCCTTCTTTTTGACGATAAAACACAGATATTGCATCGGAATTAAATAGAATAAGCACAATGCCGACTTAAGTACAAAAAGACTGACGCTTCTTACTGACCATGTTTTGAACCATTCCTGTGACACTAGTTATAGATTGCGATGCTTCACTTCAGGTTTACTGTATCCCTTAGACCTTCCTATTGACGATGAGACACAGAAATCGCATCGGAATGAAACAGAAAAAGCACAATGCCGACTTAAGTACAAGAAGACTGACTCTTCCTACTCTCTACGTTTTGAACCATTCCTGTGACACTAGTTTTTTATTCCGATGCTTCACTTGAGGTTTACTGTATCTCTCGGACCTTCTTATGGACGATGAAACACAGAAATTGCATCGGAATGAAATACAAAAGGCATAATGCCGACTTAAGTATAAGAAGACTGACTCATCCAACACTCTATGTTTTGAACAATTCCTGTGACACTAGTTATAGATTCAGATGCTTCACTTCAGGTTTAGTGTATCCCTCTGACTTTCTTATTGACGATGAAACACATAAATAGCATCGGAATTAAATAGAAAAGGCACAATACCGACCTAAGTATAAGAAGACTGACTCTTCCTACTGTCTATGTTTTGACCATTCCTGTGACACTAGATATAGATTGCGATGCTTCACTTCAGGTTTACTGTATCCCTTGGACCTTCTTATTGACGATGAAACACACAAATTGCATCGGAATTAAATACAAAGTAACAATGGCGACATAAGTACATGAAGACTGACTCATCTTACTGTCTATGTTTTGAACCATTCCTGTGACACTAGTTATAGATGCTGATGCTTCACCTCAGGTTTACTGTATCCCTTGGACCTTCTTATTGACGTTGAAACACAGAAATTGCATCGAAATTAAATACAAAGGCACAATGCCGACTTAAGTACAAGAAGACTGACTAATCTTACTGTCTATGTTTTGAACCATTCCTTTGACACTAGTTATAGATTCCGATGCTTCACTCCAGGTTTACTGTGTCCCTTGGACCTTCATATTGACGATGAGACACAGAAATCGCATCGGAATGAAATACAGAAGGCACAATGCCGATTTAAGTACAAGAAGACTGACTCTTCCAACTCTCTATGTTTTGAACCATTCCTGTGACACTAGTTATACATTCAGATGCTTCACTCCAGGTTTACTGTATCCCTCTGACTTTCTTATTGACGATGAAAAACAGAAATAGCATCGGAATTAAATAGAAAAGGCACAATACCGACCAAAGTACAAGAAGACTGACTCTTCCTACTGTCTATGTTTTGAACCATTCCTGTGACACTAGTTATAGTTTCCGATGCTTCACTTCAGGTTTACTGTATCCCTTGGACTTTCTTATTGACGATCAAACACAGAAATTGCATCAGAATTAAATACAAAAGGCAAAATGCCGACTTAAGTACACGAAGACTGTGACTCTTCTTACTGACTATGTTTGAACCATTCCTGTGACACTATTTATAGATTCCGATGCTTTACTTCACGTTTACTGTATCCCTCTGACATTCTTATTGACGATTAAACACAGAAATTACATCGGAATTAAATACAAAAGGCACAATGCCGACTTAAGTACAAGAAGACTGACTCTTCTTACTGTCTATGTTTTAAACCATTCCTGTGACACTAGTTATAGATTCCGATGCTTCACTTCAGATTTACTGTATCCCTCTGACGTTCTTATTGACGATGAAACACAGAAATTGCGTCGGAATTAAATACAATAGGCACAATGCCGACTTAAGTACAAGAAGACTGACTCTTCTTACTGTCTATGTTTTGAACCATTCCGGTGAAACTAGTTTTTGTTTCCGATGCTTCACTCTAGGTTTACTGTATCAATTGGACCTTCTTATTGACGATGAAACACAGAAATTGCATCGGAATTAAATAAAAAAGGTAAAATGCCGACTTAAGTACAATAAGACTGACTCTTCTTACTGTCTATGTTTTGAACCATTCCTGTAACACTAGTTACAGATTCCGATGCTTTACTCCAGGTTTACTGTATCCCTTGGACCTTCTTATTGACGATGAAACACAGAAATTGCATCGGAATTAAATACAAAAGGCACATGCCGACTTAAGTACAAGAAGACTGACTCTTCTTACTGACTATGCTTTGAACCATTCCTGTGACACTAGTTATAGGTTCCGATGCTTCACTTCAGGTTCACTGTTTCCCTTGGACCTTCTTATTGACGATGAAACACAGAAATTGCATCGGAATTAAATAGAAAAGGCACAATGACGACTTAAGTACAAGAAGACTGATTTTTCCTACTGTTTATGTTTTGAACCATTCCTGTGACACTAGCTATAGATTCCGATGCCTCACTTCAGGTTTAATGTATCCCTCTGCCTCTCTTGTTGACGATGAAGCACAGAAATTGCATCGGAATTAAATACAAAAGGCACAATGCCGACTTAAGTACAAGAAGACTGATTCTGCTTACTGTCTATGTTTTGAACCATTTCTGTGATACTAGTTATAAATTTCGAAGCTTCACTTCAGGTTTACTGTATCCCTTGGACCTTCTTATTGACGATGAAACACAGAAATTGCATCGGAATTAAATACAAAAGGCACAATTCACACTTAAGTACAAGAAGGCTGTCTCTTCTTACTGACTATGTTTTGAACCATTCCTGTGGCACTAGTTATAGATTCTGATGCTTCACTTCAGGTTTACTGTATCATTTGGACCTTCTTATTGGCAATGAAACACAGAAATTGCATCGGAATGAAATACAAAAGGCACAATGCCGACTTAAGTACAAGAAGACAGGCTCTTCTTACTGACTATGCTTTGAACCATTCCTGTGACACTAGTTACGGATTCCGATGCTTCACTTCAGGTTCACTGTATCCCTTGGACCTTCTTATTGACGATGAAACACAGAAATTTCATCGGAATTAAATGGAAAAGGCACAATGCCGACTTAAGTACAAGAAGACTGATTCTTCCTACTGTCTTTGATTTGAACCTTTCCTGTAACACTAGTTATAGATTCCGATGCTTCACTTCAGGTTTACTGTATCCCTCTGCCCTTCTTATAGACGATGAAACACAGAAATTGTATCGGAATTAAATACAAAAGGCACAATGCCGACTTAAGTTCAAGAAGACTGACTCTGCTTTCCATCTATGTTTTGAACCATTTCTATGATACTAGTTATAGATTTCGATGCTTCACTTCAGGTTTATTGTATCCCTTGGACCTTCTAATTGATGATGAAACACAGAAATTGCATCGGAATGAAAAACAAAAGGCACAATGCCGACTTAAGTACAAGAAGACTGACTCTTCCAACTCTCTATGTTTTGAACCATTCCTGTGACACTAGTTATAGATTCCGATGCTTCAATTCAGGTTTACTGTGTCCCTCTGACTTTCATATTGACGATGAAACACAGAAATTGCATCGGAATTAAATAGTAATGGCACAATACCGACATAAGTACAAGAAGACTGATTCATCCTACTGTCTATGTTTTGAACCATCCCTGTGACACTGGTTGTAGATTCCGATGCTTCACTTCAGGTTTATTGTATCCCTTGGACCTTCATATTGACGGTGAAAGACACAAATTGCATCCGAATTAATTACAAAAGGCACAATGGTGACTTAAGTACATGAAGACTGACTCATCTTCCTGTCTATGTTTTGAGCCATTCCTGTGACACTAGTTATAGATTCTGATGCTTCACTTCAGGTTTACTGTATCCCTTTGACCTTCATATTGTCGATGAAACACAGAAATTGGATCGGAATTAAATACAAACGGCACAATGCCGACTTAACTACAAGAAGACTGACTCTTCTTACTGACTATCTTTTGTACCATTCGAGTGACACTAGTTATAGATTCCGATGCTTCACTTCACGTTTACTGTGTCCCTCTGACCTTCTTATTGACGATGAAACACAGAAATTGCGTCGGAATTAAATACAAAAGGCATAATGCCGACTTAAGTACAAGAAGACTGACTCTTCTTACTGACTATGGTTTGAACCATTCCTGTGACACTATTTATAGATTCCGATGCTTCACGTCAGGTTTACTGTATCCCTTGGACCTTCCTATTGACGATGAGACACAGAAATCGCATCGGAATTAAATAGAAAAAGCACCATGCCGTGTTAAGTACAAGAAGACTGACTCTTCCTACTCTCTACGTTTGAACCATTCTTGTGACACTAGTTACAGATTCCGATGCTTCACTCCAGGTTTTCTGTATCCCTTGGACCATCTTATTGACGATGAAACACAGAAATCGCATCGGAATTTAATACCAAAGGGACGATGCCGACTTAAGTACTAGAAGACTGGCTCTTCTTACTGACAATGCTTTGATCCATTCCTGTGACACTAGTTATAGATTATGATGCTTCACTTCAGGTTCAATGTATCCCTTGGAACTTCTTATTGACGATGAAACACAGAAATTGCTTCGGAATTAAATAGAAATGGCACAATGCCGACTTAAGTACAAGAAGACTGACTCCTCTTACTGTCTATGTTTAAACCATTCCAGTGACACTCATTATAGATTCCGATGCTACCCTGCAGGTTTACTGTATCCCTTGGCCCTTCTTTTTGACGATGAAGCACAGAAATTGCATCGGAATTAAATAGAAAAGGCACAATGCCGACTTAAGTACAAAAAGACTGACGCTTCTTACTGACTATGTTTTGAACCATTCCTGTGACACTAGTTATAGATTCCGATGGTTCACTTCTGGTTTACTGTATCCCTTAGACCTTCCTATTGACGATGAGAGAAAGAAATCGCATCGGAATGAAATAGAAAAAGCACAATTACGACTTAAGTACAAGAAGACTGACTCTTCCTACTCTCTATGTTTTGAACCATTCCTGTGACACTAATTTTTTATTCCGATGCTTCACTTGAGGATTACTGTATCCCTCGGACTTTCTTATGGACGATGAAACACAAATATGGCATCGGAATGAAATACAAAAGGCACAATGCCGACTTAAGTACAAGAAGACTGACTCTTCCAACTCTCTATGTTTTGAACCATTCCTGTGACACAAGTTATAGATTCAAATGCTTCACTTCAGGTTTACTGTGTCCCTCTGACTTTCTTATTGACGATGAAACACAGAAATAGCATCGGAATTAAATAGAATAGGCACAACACCGACCTAAGTACCAGAAGACAGACTCTTCCTACTGTCTATGATTTGAACTATTCCTGTGACACTAGTTATAGATTCCGATGCTTCACTTCACGTTTACTGTATCCCTCTGACCTTCTTATTGACGATAAAACGCAGAAATTACATCGGAATTAAATACAAAAGCACAATGCCGACTTAAGTACAAGAAGTCTGACTCTTCTTACTGTCTATGTTTTTAACCATTCCTGTGACACTAGTTATAGAATCCGATGCTTCACTTCAGATTTACTGTATCCATCTGACGTTCTTATAGACGATGAAACACAGAAATTGCGTCGGAATTAAATAAAAAAGGCACAATGCCGAATTAAGTACAAGAAGACTGACTCTTCCTACTGTCTATGCTTTGAACCATTCCTGTGACACTAGTTATAGATTCCGATGCTTCCCTTCAGGTTTACTGTATCCCTCGGACCTGCTTATTGACGATGAAACACAGAAATTGCATCGGAATTAAATAAAAAGGGCACAATACCGACTTAAGTACAAGAAGACTGACTCTTGCTACTGACTATGTTTTGAACCATTCCTGTGACACTAGTTACAGATTGCGATGCTTCACTTCAGTTTTACTGTATCCCTCTGACCTTCTTATTGACGATAAAACACAGAAAATGCATCCGAATTAAATACAAAAGGCACAAAGCCGACTTAAGTACACGTAGACTTACTTTTCCTACTGTCTATGTTTTGAACCATTCCTGTGACACTAGTTATAGATTCCGATGTTTCATTTCAGGTTTACTGTATCCCTTGGACCTTCTTATTGACGATGAATCACAGAAATTGCATCGGAATTAAATAGAAAAGGCACAATGCCGACATAACTACAGGAAGACTGACTCTTCTTACTGACTATGTTTTGAATCATTCATGTGACACTAGTTATGGATTCCGATGTTTCACTTCAGGTTTACTGTATCCCTCTGACTTTCTTATTGACGATGAAACACAGAAATTGCATCAGAATGAAATACAAAGGGCACAATGCCGAATTAAGTACAAGAAGACTGCCTCTTCTTACTGTCTATGTTTTGAACCATTCCTGTGACACTAGTTATAGACTCCGATGCTTCACTCCAGGTATACTGTATCCCTTGGATCTTCTTATTGACGATGAAACACAGAAATTGCATCGGAATTAAATACAAAAGGCACAATGCCGACATAAGTAAAAGAAGTCTGACTCTTCTTACTGTCTATGTTTTGAACCTTCCGGCGACACTAGTTATAGATTCCGATGCTTCACTCCAGGTTTACTGTATCCCTTGGACCCTCTTATTGACGATGAATCACAGAAATTGCATCAGAATTAAATAGAAAAGGCACAATGATGACTTAAGTACAAGAAGACTGACTCTTCTTACTGACTATGTTTTGAACCATTCCTGTGACACTAGTCATAGATTCCGATGCTTTACTTCAGGATTACTGTATCCCTCTGACCTTCTTATTGGCGATGAAACACAGAAATTGCATCGGAATTAAATACAAAAGGCACAATGCCGACTTAAGTACAAGAAGACTGACTCTTCTTACTGTTTATGCTTTGAACCATCCCTGTGACACTAGTAATAGATTCCGATGCTTCACTCCAGGTTTACTGTATCCCTTGGACCTTCTTATTGACGATGAAACACAGAAACTGCATCGGAATTAAATACCATAGACACAAAGCCGACGTAAGTACAAGAAGACTGACTCTTCCTACTGTGTATGTCTTGAACCATTCCCGTGACACTAGTCATAGATTCTGATGCTTCACTTCAGGTTTACCGTATCCCTTGGACCTTCTTATTGACGATGAAAGACAGAAATTGCATCGGAATTAAATACAAAATCCACAATACCGACTTAAGTACAAGAAGACTGACTCTTCTTACTGACTATGTTTTGAATCATTCCTGTGACACTAGTCATAGATTTCGATACTTACCTTCAGGATTCCTGTATCCCTCTGACCTTCTTATTTACGATGAAACACAGAAATTGCATCGGAATTAAATACAAAAGGCACAATGCCGACTTAAGTAGAAGAAGACTGACTCTGCTTACTGTCTATGTTTTGAACCATCCCTGTGACACTAGTTATACATTCAGATGCTTCACTTCAGGTTTACTGTATCCCTCTGACTTTCTTATTGACGATGAAACACATAAATAGCATCGCAATTAAATAGAAAAGGCACAATACCGACCTAAGTACAAGAAGACTGACTCTTCCTACTGTCTATGTTTTGAACCATTCCTGTGACACTAGATATAGATTCCGATGCTTCACTTCAGGTTTACTGTATCCCTTGGACCTTCTTATTGACGATGAAACACACAAATTGCATCGGAATTAAATACATAGTAACAATGGCGACATAAGTACATGAAGACTGACTCATCTTACTGCCTATGTTTTGAACCATTCCTGTGACACTAGTTATAGATGCTAATGCTTCACCTCAGGTTTACTGTATCCCTAGTTGACGTTGACGTTGACGTTGAAACACAGAAATTGCATCGAAATTAAATACTAAAGGCACAATGCCGACTTAAGTACAAGAAGACTGACTAATCTTACTGACTATGTTTTGAACCATACCTTTGACACTAGTTATAGATTCCGATGCTTCACTCCAGGTTTACTGTATCCCTTGGACCTTCATATTGACGATGAAACACAGAATTTGCATCGGAATTAAATACAAAAGGCACAATGCCGACTTAAGTACAAGAAGACTGTGACTCTTCTTACTGACTATGTTTTGAACCATTCCTGTGACACTATTTATAGATTCCGATGCTTCACTTCGCGTTTACTGTATCCCTCTGAAATTCTTATTGACGATTAAACACAGAAATTACATCGGATTAAATACAAAAGGCACAATGCCGACTTAAGTACAAGAAGACTGACTCTTCTTACTGTCTATGTTTTGAACCATTCCTGTGACACTAGTTATAGATTCCGAGCTTCACTTCAGGTTTACTGTATCCCTTAGACCTTCCTATTGACGATGAGACACAGAAATCGCATCGGAATGAAATACAGATGGCACAATGCCGATTTAAGTACAAGAAGACTGACTCTTCCAACTCTCTATGTTTTGAACCATTCCTGTGACACTAGTTAAACATTCAGATGCTTCACTCCAGGTTTACTGTATCCCTCTGACTTTCTTATTGACGATGAAAAACAGAAATAGCATCGGAATTAAATAGAAAAGGCACAATACCGACCTAAGTACAAGAAGACTGACTCTTCCTACTGTCTACGCTTTGAACCATTCCTGTGACAATAGTTATAGATTCCGATGCTTCACTTCAGGTTTACTGTATCCCTTGGACCTTGTTATTGACGATAAAACACACAAATTGCATCGGAATTAAATACAAAGTCACAATGGCGACATAAGTACATGAAGACTGAATCATCTTACTGTCTATGTTTTGAACCATTCCTGTGACTCTAGTTATAGATGCTGATGCTTCACTTCAGGTTTACTGTATCCCTCGGACCTTCTTATTGACGATGAAACTCAGAAATTGCATCGGAATTAAATACAAAAGGCACAATGCCGACTTAAGTACAAGAAGACTGACTCTTCCTACTGTCTATGTTTTGAACCATTCCTGTGACACTAGTTATAGATTCCGATTCTTCACTCCAGGTTTACTGTATCCCTCTGCCCTTCTAATTGACGATGAAACTCAGAAATTGCATCGGAATTAAATACAAAAAACACAATGCCGACTTAAGTACAAGAAGACTGACTCTGCTTCCTGTATATGTTTTAAACCATGTCTGTGATACTAGTTATAGATTTCCATGCTTCACTTCAGGGTTAATGTATCCCTTGGACCTTCTTATTGACGATGAAACACAGAAATTGCATCGGAATTAAATACAAAACGCACAATGCCGACTTAAGTACAAGAAGACTGACTCATCTTACTGTCTATGTTTTGAACCGTTCCTGTGACACTAGTTAAGATTCCGATGCTTCCCTGCAGGTTTACTGTATCCCTTGGCCCTTCTTTTTGACGATAAAACACAGAAATTGCATCGGAATTAAATAGAATAAACACAATGCCGACTTAAGTACAAAAAGACTGACGCTTCTTACTGACCATGTTTTGACCATTCCTGTGACACTAGTTATAGATTCCGATGCTTCACTTCAGGTTTACTGTATCCCTTAGACCTTCCTATTGACGATGAGACTAAGAAATCGCATCGGAATGAAACAGAAAAAGCACAATGCCGACTTAAGTACAAGAAGACTGACTCTTCCTACTCTCTACGTTCTGAACCATTCCTGTGACACTAGTTTTTTATTCCGATGCTTCACTTGAGGTTTACTGTATCTCTCGGACCTTCTTATGGACGATGAAACACAGAAATTGCATCGGAATGAAATACAAAAGGCATAATGCCGACTTAAGTATAAGAAGACTGACTCATCCAACACTCTATGTTTTGAACAATTCCTGTGACACTAGTTATAGATTCAGATGCTTCACTTCAGGTTTACTGTATCCCTCTGACTTTCTTATTGACGATGAAACGCATAAATAGCATCGGAATTAAATAGAAAAGGCACAATACCGACCTAAGTACAAGAAGACTGACTCTTCCTACTGTCTATGTTTTGACCATTCCTGTGACACTAGATATAGATTCCGATGCTTCACTTCAGGTTTACTGTATCCCTTGGACCTTCTTATTGACGATGAAACACACAAATTGCATCGGAATTAAATACAAAGTAACAATGGCGACATAAGTACATGAAGACTGACTCATCTTACTGTCTATGTTTTGAACCATTCCTGTGACACTAGTTATAGATGCTGATGCTTCACCTCAGGTTTACTGTATCCCTTGGACCTTCTTATTGACGTTGAAACACAGAAATTGCATCGAAATTAAATACAAAGGCACAATGCCGACTTAAGTACAAGAAGACTGACTAATCTTACTGTCTATGTTTTGAACCATTCCTTTGACACTAGTTATAGATTCCGATGCTTCACTCCAGGTTTACTGTATCCCTTGGACCTTCATATTGACGATGAGACACAGAAATCGCATCGGAATGAAATACAGAAGGCACAATGCCGATTTAAGTACAAGAAGACTGACTCTTCCAACTCTCTATGTTTTGAACCATTCCTGTGACACTAGTTATACATTCAGATGCTTCACTCCAGGTTTACTGTATCCCACTGACTTTCTTATTGACGATGAAAAACAGAAATAGAATCGGAATTAAATAGAAAAGGCACAATACCGACCAAAGTACAAGAAGACTGACTCTTCCTACTGTCTATGTTTTGAACCATTCCTGTGACACTAGTTATAGATTCCGATGCTTCACTTCAGGTTTACTGTATCCCTTGGACCTTGTTATTGACGATAAAACACACAAATTGCATCGGAATTAAATAAAAAGTCACAATGGCGACTTAAGTACATGAAGACTGAATCATCTTACTGTCTATGTTTTGAACCATTCCTGTGACTCTAGTTATAGATGCTGATGCTTCACTTCAGGTTTACTGTATCCCTTGGACCTTCTTATTGGCGCTGAAACACAGAAATTGCATCGAAATTAAATACAAAAGGCACAATGCCGACTTAAGTGCAAGAAGACTGACTCATCTTACTGTCTATGTTTTGAACCATTCCTTTGACACTAGTTATAGATTCCGATGCTTCACTCCAGGTTTACAGTATCCCTTGGACCTTCATATTGACGAAGAAACACAGAATTTGCATCGGAAATAAATACAAAAGGCACAATGCCGACTTAAGTACAAGAAGACTGTGACTCTTCTTACTGACTATGTTTGAACCATTCCTGTGACACTATTTATAGATTCCGATGCTTTACTTCACGTTTACTGTATCCCTCTGACATTCTTATTGACGATTAAACACAGAAATTACATCGGAATTAAATACAAAAGGCACAATGCCGACTTAAGTACAAGAAGACTGACTCATCTTACTGTCTATGTTTTAAACCATTCCTGTGACACTAGTTATAGATTCCGATGCTTCACTTCAGATTTACTGTATCCCTCTGACGTTCTTATTGACGATGAAACACAGAAATTGCGTCGGAATTAAATACAAAAGGCACAATGCCGACTTAAGTACAAGAAGACTGACTCTTTTTACTGTCTATGTTTTGAACCATTCCGGTGACACTAGTTTTTGTTTCCGATGCTTCACTCTAGGTTTACTGTATCAATTGGACCTTCTTATTGACGATGAAACACAGAAATTGCATCGGAATTAAATAAAAAAGGTAAAATGCCGACTTAAGTACAATAAGACTGACTCTTCTTACTGTCTATGTTTTGAACCATTCCTGTAACACTAGTTACAGATTCCGATGCTTTACTCCAGGTTTACTGTATCCCTTGGACCTTCTTATTGACGATGAAACACAGAAATTGCATCGGAATTAAATACAAAAGGCACATGCCGACTTAAGTACAAGAAGACTGACTCTTCTTACTAACTATGCTTTGAACCATTCCTGTGACACTAGTTATAGGTTCCGATGCTTCACTTCAGGTTCACTGTTTCCCTTGGACCTTCTTATTGACGATGAAACACAGAAATTGCATCGGAATTAAATAGAAAAGGCACAATGACGACTTAAGTTCAAGAAGACTGATTTTTCCTACTGTTTATGTTTTGAACCATTCCTGTGACACTAGCTATAGATTCCGATGCTTCACTTCAGGTTTAATGTATCCCTCTGCCTCTCTTGTTGACGATGAAGCACAGAAATTGCATCGGAATTAAATACAAAAGGCACAATGCCGACTTAAGTACAAGAAGACTGATTCGGCTTACTGTCTATGTTTTGAACCATTTCTGTGATACTAGTTATAAATTTCGATGCTTCACTTCAGGTTTACTGTATCCCTTGGACCTTCTTATTGACGATGAAACACAGAAATTGCATCGGAATTAAATACAAAAGGCACAATTCCCACTTAAGTACAAGAAGGCTGACTCATCTTACTGACTATGTTTTGAACCATTCATGTGGCACTAGTTATAGATTCTGATGCTTCACTTCAGGTTTACTGTATCATTTGGACCTTCTTATTGGCAATGAAACACAGAAATTGCATCGGAATGAAATACAAAAGGCACAATGCCGACTTAAGTACAAGAAGACAGGCTCTTCTTACTGACTATGCTTTGAACCATTCCTGTGACACTAGTTACGGATTCCGATGCTTCACTTCAGGTTCACTGTATCCCTTGGACCTTCTTATTGACGATGAAACACAGAAATTTCATCGGAATTAAATGGAAAAGGCACAATGCCGACTTAAGTACAAGAAGACTGATTCTTCCTACTGTCTTTGATTTGAACCTTTCCTGTAACACTAGTTATAGATTCCGATGCTTCACTTCAGGTTTACTGTATCCCTCTGCCCTTCTTATAGACGATGAAACACAGAAATTGTATCGGAATTAAATAGAAAAGGCACATTGCCGACTTAAGTTCAAGAAGACTGACTCTGCTTTCCATCTATGTTTTGAACCATTTCTATGATACTAGTTATAGATTTCGATGCTTCACTTCAGGTTTATTGTATCCCTTGGACCTTCTAATTGATGATGAAACACAGAAATTGCATCGGAATGAAAAACAAAAGGCACAATGCCGACTTAAGTACAAGAAGACTGACTCTTCCAACTCTCTATGTTTTGAACCATTCCTGTGACACTAGTTATAGATTCCGATGCTTCAATTCAGGTTTACTGTATCCCTCTGACTTACTTATTGACGATGAAACACAGAAATTGCATCGGAATTAAATAGTAAAGGCACAATACCGACTTAAGTACAAGAAGACTGATTCATCCTACTGTCTATGTTTTGAACCATCCCTGTGACACTGGTTGTAGATTCCGATGCTTCACTTCAGGTTTATTGTATCCCTTGGACCTTCATATTGACGGTGAAAGACACAAATTGCATCCGAATTAATTACAAAAGGCACAATGGTGACTTAAGTACATGAAGACTGACTCATCTTCCTGTCTATGTTTTGAGCCATTCCTGTGACACTAGTTACAGATTCTGATGCTTCACTTCAGGTTTACTGTATCCCTTTGACCTTCATATTGTCGATGAAACACAGAAATTGGATCGGAATTAAATACAAACGGCACAATGCCGACTTAACTACAAGAAGACTGACTCTTCTTACTGACTATGTTTTGAACCATTCGAGTGACACTAGTTATAGATTCCGATGCTTCACTTCACGTTTACTGTGTCCCTCTGACCTTCTTATTGACGATGAAACACAGAAATTGCGTCGGAATTAAATACAAAAGGCACAATGCCGACTTAAGTACAAGAAGACTGACACTTCTTACTGACTATGGTTTGAACCATTCCTGTGACACTATTTATAGATTCCGATGCTTCACGTCAGGTTTACTGTATCCCTTGGACCTTCCTGTTGACGATGAGACACAGAAATCGCATCGGAATTAAATAGAAAAAGCACCATGCCGTGTTAAGTACAAGAAGACTGACTCTTCCTACTCTCTAAGTTTGAACCATTCTTGTGACACTAGTTACAGATTCCGATGCTTCACTCCAGGTTTTCTGTATCCCTTGGACCATGTTATTGACGATGAAACACAGAAATCGCATCGGAATTTAATACCAAAGGGACGATGCCGACTTAAGTACTAGAAGACTGGCTGTTCTTACTGACAATGCTTTGATCCATTCCTGTGACACTAGTTATAGATTATGATGCTTCACTTCAGGTTCAATGTATCCCTTGGAACTTCTTATTGACGATGAAACACAGAAATTGCTTCGGAATTAAATAGAAATGGCACAATGCCGACTTAAGTACAAGAAGACTGACTCCTCTTACTGTCTATGTTTTAAACGATTCCAGTGACACTCATTATAGATTCCGATGCTACCCTGCAGGTTTACTGTATCCCTTGGCCCTTCTTTTTGACGATGAAGCACAGAAATTGCATCGGAATTAAATATAAAAGGCACAAAGCCGACTTAAGTACAAAAAGACTGACGCTTCTTACTGACTATGTTTTGAACCATTCCTGTGACACTAGTTATAGATTCCGATGGTTCACTTCTGGTTTACTGTATCCCTTAGACCTTCCTATTGACGATGAGACAAAGAAATCGCATCGGAATGAAATAGAAAAAGCACAATTACGACTTAAGTACAAGAAGACTGACTCTTCCTACTCTCTATGTTTTGAACCATTCCTGTGACACTAATTTCTTATTCCGATGCTTCACTTGAGGATTGCTGTATCCCTCGGACTTTCTTATGGACGATGAAACACAAATATGGCATCGGAATGAAATACAAAAGGCACAATGCCGACTTAAGTACAAGAAGACTGACTCTTCCAACTCTCTATGTTTTGAACCATTCCTGTGACACACGTTATAGATTCAAATGCTTCACTTCAGGTTTACTGTGTCCCTCTGACTTTCTTATTGACGATGAAACACAGAAATAGCATCGGAATTAAATAGAATAGGCACAACACCGACCTAAGTACCAGAAGACAGACTCTTCCTACAGTCTATGATTTGAACTATTCCTGTGACACTAGTTATAGATTCCGATGCTTCACTTCACGTTTACTGTATCCCTCTGACCTTCTTATTGACGATAAAACGCAGAAATTACATCGGAATTAAATACAAAAGGCACAATGCCGACTTAAGTACAAGAAGTCTGACTCTTCTTACTGTCTATGTTTTTAACAATTCCAGTGACACTAGTTATAGAATCCGATGCTTCACTTCAGATTTACTGTATCCATCTGACGTTCTTATAGACGATGAAACACAGAAATTGCGTCGGAATTAAATAAAAAAGGCACAATGCCGAATTAAGTACAAGAAGACTGACTCTTCTTACTGTCTATGCTTTGAACCATTCCTGTGACACTAGTTATAGATTCCGATGCTTCCCTTCAGGTTTACTGTATCCCTCGGACCTGCTTATTGACGATGAAACACAGAAATTGCATCGGAATTAAATAAAAAAGGCACAATACCGACTTAAGTACAAGAAGACTGACTCTTGCTACTGACTATGTTTTGAACCATTCCTGTGACACTAGTTACAGATTGCGATGCTTCACTTCAGTTTTACTGTATCCCTCTGACCTTCTTATTGACGATAAAACACAGAAAATGCATCCGAATTAAATACAAAAGGCACAATGCCGACTTAAGTACACGTAGACTTACTTTTCCTACTGTCTATGTTTTGAACCATTCCTGTGACACTAGTTATAGATTCCGATGTTTCATTTCAGGTTTACTGTATCCCTTGGACCTTCTTATTGACGATGAATCACAGAAATTGCATCGGAATTAAATAGAAACGGCACAATGCCGACATAACTACAGGAAGACTGACTCTTCTTACTGACTATGTTTTGAATCATTCATGTGACACTAGTTATGGATTCCGATGTTTCACTTCAGGTTTACTGTATCCCTCTGACCTTCTTATTGACGATGAAACACAGAAATTGCATCAGAATGAAATACAAAGGTCACAATGCCGAATTAAGTACAAGAAGACTGCCTCTTCTTACTGTCTATGTTTTGAACCATTCCTGTGACACTAGTTATAGACTCCGACGCTTCACTCCAGGTTTACTGTATCCCTTGGATCTTCTTATTGACGATGAAACACAGAAATTGCATCGGAATTAAATACAAAAGGCACAATGCCGACATAAGTAAAAGAAGTCTGACTCTTCTTAATGTCTATGTTTTGAACCTTCCTGCGACACTAGTTATAGATTCCGATGCTTCACTCCAGGTTTACTGAATCCCTTGGACCCTCTTATTGACGATGAATCACAGAAATTGCATCAGAATTAAATAGAAAAGGCACAATGATGACTTAAGTACAAGAAGACTGACTCTTCTTACTGACTATGTTTTGAACCATTCCTGTGACACTAGTCATAGATTCCGATGCTTTATTTCAGGATTACTGTATCCCTCTGACCTTCTTATTGGCGATGAAACACAGAAATTGCATCGGAATTAAATACAAAAGGCACAATGCCGACTTAAGTACAAGAAGACTGACTCTTCTTACTGTTTATGCTTTGAACCATCCCTGTGACACTAGTCATAGATTCCGATGCTTCACTCCAGGTTTACTGTATCCCTTGGACCTTCTTATTGACGATGAAACACAGAAATTGCATCGGAATTAAATACCATAGACACAAAGCCGACTTAAGTACAAGAAGACTGACTCTTCCTACTGTGAATGTCTTGAACCATTCCCGTGACACTAGTCATAGATTCTGATGCTTCACTTCAGGTTTACTGTATCCCTTGGACCTTCTTATTGACGATGAAAGACAGAAATTGCATCGGAATTAAATACAAAATTCACAATACCGACTTAAGTACAAGAAGACTGACTCTTCTTACTGACTATGTTTTGAATCATTCCTGTGACACTAGTCATAGATTCCGATACTTACCTTCAGGATTCCTGTATCCCTCTGACCTTCTTATTTACGATGAAACACAGAAATTGCATCGGAATTAAATACAAAAGGCACAATGCCGACTTAAGTAGAAGAAGACTGACTCTGCTTACTGTCTATGTTTTGAACCATCCCTGTGACACTAGTTATACATTCAGATGCTTCACTTCAGGTTTACTGTATCCCTCTGACTTTCTTATTGACGATGAAACACATAAATAGCATCGCAATTAAATAGAAAAGGCACAATACCGACCTAAGTACAAGAAGACTGACTCTTCCTACTGTCTATGTTTTGAACCATTCCTGTGACACTAGATATAGATTCCGATGCTTCACTTCAGGTTTACTGTATCCCTTGGACCTTCTTATTGACGATGAAACACACTAATTGCATCGGAATTAAATACAAAGTAACAATGGCGACATAAGTACATGAAGACTGACTCATCTTACTGCCTATGTTTTGAACCATTCCTGTGACACTAGTTATAGATGCTGATGCTTCAACTCAGGTTTACTGTATCCCTTGGACCTTCTTATTGACGTTGAAACACAGAAATTGCATCGAAATTAAATACTAAAGGCACAATGCCGACTTAAGTACAAGAAGACTGAATAATCTTACTGACTATGTTTTGAACCATTCCTTTGACACTAGTTATACATTCCGATGCTTCACTCCAGGTTTACTGTATCCCTTTGACCTTCATATTGACGATGAAACACAGAATTTGCATCGGAATTAAATACAAAAGGCACAATGCCGACTTAAGTACAAGAAGACTGTGACTCTTCTTACTGACTATGTTTTGAACCATTCCTGTGACACTATTTATAGATTCCGATGCTTCACTTCGCGTTTACTGTATCCCTCTGAAATTCTTATTGACGATTAAACACAGAAATTACATCGGAATTAAATACAAAAGGCACAATGCCGACTTAAGTACAAGAAGACTGACTCTTCTTACTGTCTATGTTTTGAACCATTCCTGTGACACTAGTTATAGATTCCGAGCTTCACTTCAGGTTTACTGTATCCCTTAGACCTTCCTATTGACGATGAGACACAGAAATCGCATCGGAATGAAATACAGATGGCACAATGCCGATTTAAGTACAAGAAGACTGACTCTTCCAACTCTCTATGTTTTGAACCATTCCTGTGACACTAGTTAAACATTCAGATGCTTCACTCCAGGTTTACTGTATCCCTCTGACTTTCTTATTGACGATGAAAAACAGAAATAGCATCGGAATTAAATAGAAAAGGCACAATACCGACCTAAGTACAAGAAGACTGACTCTTCCTACTGTCTATGCTTTGAACCATTCCTGTGACACTAGTTATAGATTCCGATGCTTCACTTCAGGTTTACTGTATCCCTTGGACCTTGTTATTGACGATAAAACACACAAATTGCATCGGAATTAAATACAAAGTCACAATGGCGACATAAGTACATGAAGACTGAATCATCTTACTGTCTATGTTTTGAACCATTCCTGTGACTCTAGTTATAGATGCTGATGCTTCACTTCAGGTTTACTGTATCCCTTCGAAATTCTTATTGGCGCTGAAACACAGAAATTGCATCGAAATTAAATACAAAAGGCACAATGCCGACTTAAGTGCAAGAAGACTGACTCATCTTACTGTCTATGTTTTGAACCATTCGTTTGACACTAGTTATAGATTCCGATGCTTCACTCCAGGTTTACAGTATTCCTTGGACCTTCATATTGACGAAGAAACACAGAATTTGCATCGGAATTAAATACAAAAGGCACAATGCCGGCTTAAGTACAAGAAGACTGTGACTCTTCTTACTGACTATGTTTTGAACCATTCCTGTGACACTATTTATAGATTCCGATGCTTTACTTCACGTTTACTGTATCCCTCTGACATTCTTATTGACGATTAAACACAGAAATTACATCGGAATTAAATACAAATGGCACAATGCCGACTCAAGTACAAGAAGACTGACTCTTCTTACTGTCTATGTTTTAAACCATTCCTGTGACACTAGTTATAGATTCCGATGCTTCACTTCAGATTTACTGTATCACTCTGACGTTCTTATTGACGATGAAACACAGAAATTGCGTCGGAATTAAATACAAAAGGCACAATGCCGACTTAAGTACAAGAAGACTGACTCTTCTTACTGTCTATGTTTTGAACCATTCCGGTGACACTAGTTTTTGTTTCCGATGCTTCACTCTAGGTTTACTGTATCAATTGGATCTTCTTATTGACGATGAAACACAGAAATTGCATCGGAATTAAATAAAAAGTAAAATGCCGCCTTAAGTACAATAAGACTGACTCTTCTTACTGTCTATGTTTTGAACCATTCCTGTAACACTAGTTACAGATTCCGATGCTTTACTCCAGGTTTACTGTATCCCTTGGACCTTCTTATTGACGATGAAACACAGAAATTGCATCGGAATTAAATACAAAAGGCACAATTCCCACTTAAGTACAAGAAGACTGACTCTTCTTACTGTCTATGTTTTAAACCATTCCTGTGACACTAGTTATAAATTTCGATGCTTCACTTCAGGTTTACTGTATCCCTTGGACCTTCTTATTGACGATGAAACACAGAAATTGCATCGGAATTAAACACAAAAGGCACAATTCCCACTTAAGTAGAAGAAGGCTGACTCTTCTTCCTGACTATGTTTTGAACCATTCCTGTGGCACTAGTTATAGATTCAGATGCTTCACTTCAGGTTTACTGTATCATTTGGACCTTCTTATTGGCAATGAAACACAGAAATTGCATCGGAATGAAATACAAAAGGCACAATGCCAACTTAAGTACAAGAAGACAGGCTCTTCTTACTGACAATGCTTTGAACCATTCCTGTGACACTAGTTACGGATTCCGATGCTTCACTTCAGGTTCACTGTATCCCTTGGACCTTCTTATTGACGATGAAACACAGAAATTTCATCGGAATTAAATGGAAAAGGCACCATGAAGACTTAAGTACAAGAAGACTGATTCTTCCTACTGTCTTTGATTTGAACCATTCCTGTAACACTAGTTATAGATTCCGATGCTTCACTTCAGGTTTACTGTATCCCTCTGCCCTTCTTATAGACGATGAAACACAGAAATTGTATCGGAATTAAATACAAAAGGCACAATGCCGACTTAAGTTCAAGAAGACTGACTCTGCTTTCCATCTATGTTTTGAACCATTTCTATGATACTAGTTATAGATTTCGATGCTTCACTTCAGGTTTATTGTATCCCTTGGACCTTCTTATTGACGATGAAACACAGAAATTGCATCCGATTGAAAAACAAAAGGCACAATGCCGACTTAAGTACAAGAAGACTGACTCTTCCAACTCTCTATGTTTTGAACCATTCCTGTGACACTAGTTATAGATTCCGATGCTTCACTTCAGGTTTACTGTATCCCTCTGACTTTCTTATTGACGATAAAACACAGAAATTGCGTCGGAATTAAATAGTAAAGGGACAATACCGACTTAAGTACAAGAAGACTGACTCATCCTACTGTCTATGTTTTGGAGCATCCCTGTGACACTGGTTGTAGATTCCGATGCTTCACTTCAGGTTTATTGTATCCCTTGGACCTTCATATTGACGGTGAAACACACAAATTGCATCCGAATTAATTACAAAAGGCACAATGGCGACTTAAGTACATGAAGACTGACTCATCTTACTGTCTATGTTTTGAGCCATTCCTGTGACACTAGTTATAGATTCTGATGCTTCACTTCAGGTTTACTGTATCCCTTGGACCTTCATATTGTCGATGAAACACAGAAATTGGATCGGAATTAAATACAAACGGCACAATGCCGACTTAACTACAAGAAGACTGACTCTTCTTACTGACTATGTTTTGAACCATTCGAGTGACACTAGTTATAGATTCCGATGCTTCACTTCACGTTTACTGTGTCCCTCTGACCTTCTTATTGACGATGAAACACAGAAATTGCGTCGGAATTAAATACAAAAGGCACAATGCCGACTTAAGTACAAGAAGACTTACTCTTCTTACTGACTATGGTTTGAACCATTCCTGTGACACTTGTTATAGATTCCGATGCTTCACTTCAGGTTTACTGTATCCCTTGGACCTTCCTATTGACGATGAGACACAGAAATCGCATCGGAATTAAATAGAAAAAGCACCATGCCGTGTTAAGTACAAGAAGACTGACTCTTCCTACTCTCTATGTTTGAACCATTCCTGTGACACTAGTTACAGATTCCGATGCTTCACTCCAGGTTTTCTGTATCCCTTGGACCATCTTATTGACGATGAAACACAGAAATTGCATCGGAATTTAATACCAAAGGTACGATGCCGACTTAAGTACTAGAAGACTGGCTCTTCTTACTGACAATGCTTTGAACCATTCCTGTGACACTAGTTATAGATTATGATGCTTCACTTCAGGTTCAATGTATCCCTTGGAACTTCTTATTGACGATGAAACACAGAAATTGCTTCGGAATTAAATAGGAATGGCACAATGCCGACTTAAGTACAAGAAGACTGACTCCTCTTACTGTCTATGTTTTAAACCATTCCAGTGACACTCGTTATAGATTCCGATGCTACCCTGCAGGTTTACTGTATCCCTTTTCCCTTCTTTTTGACGATGAAGCACAGAAATTGCATCGGAATTAAATAGAAAAGGCACAATGCCGACTTAAGTACAAAAAGACTGACGCTTCTTACTGACTATGTTTTGAACCATTCCTGTGACACTAGTTATAGATTCCGATGGTCCACTTCTGGTTTACTGTATCAATTAGACCTTCCTATTGACGATGAGACAAAGAAATCGCATCGGAATGAAATAGAAAAAGCACAATTCCGACTTAAGTACAAGAAGACTGACTCTTCCTACTCTCTATGTTTTGAACCATTCGTGTGACACAAGTTATAGATTCAAATGCTTCACTTCAGGTTTACTGTGTCCCTCTGACTTTCTTATTGACGATGAAACACAGAAATAGCATCGGAATTAAATAGAATAGGCACAATACCGACCTAAGTACCAGAAGACAGACTCTTCCTACTGTCTATGATTTGAACTATTCCTGTGACACTAGTTATAGATTCCGATGCTTCACTTCACGTTTACTGTATCCCTCTGACCTTCTTATTGACGATAAAACGCAGAAATTACATCGGAATTAAATACAAAAGCCACAATGCCGACTTAAGTACAAGAAGTCTGACTCTTCTTACTGTCTATGTTTTGAACCATTCCTGTGACACTAGTTATGGACTCCGATGCTTCACTTCAGACTTACTGTATCCCTCTGACGTTCTTATAGACGATGAAACACAGAAATTGCGTCGGAATTAAATAAAAAAGGCACAATGCCGAATTAAGTACAAGAAGACTGACTCTTCTTACTGTCTATGCTTTGAACCATTCCTGTGACACTAGTTATAGATTCCGATGCTTCCCTTCAGGTTTACTGTATCCCTCTGACCTGCTTATTGACGATGAAACACAGAAATTGCATCGGAATTAAATAAAAAAGGCACAATACCGACTTAAGTACAAGAAGACTGACTCTTGCTACTGACTATGTTTTGAACCATTCCTGTGACACTAGTTATAGATTGCGATGCTTCACTTCAGTTTTACTGTATCCCTCTGACCTTCTTATTGACGATAAAACACAGAAATTGCATCCGAATTAAATACAAAAGGCACAATGCCGACTTAAGTACACGTAGACTTACTTTTCCTACTGTCTATGTTTTGAACCATTCCTGTGACACTAGTTATAGATTCCGATGTTTCATTTCAGGTTTACTGTATCCCTTGGACCTTCTTATTGACGATAAATCACAGAAATTGCATCGGAATTAAATAGAAAAGGCACAAAGCCGACATAACTACAGGAAGACTGACTCTTCTTACTGACTATGTTTTGAATCATTCATATGACACTAGTTATGGATTCCGATGCTTCACTTCAGGTTTACTGTATCCCTCTGACCTTCTTATTGACGATGAAACACAGAAATTGCATCAGAATTAAATACAAAGGGCACAATGCCGAATTAAGTACAAGAAGACTGACTCTTCTTACTGTCTATGTTTTGAACCATTCCTGTGACACTAGTTATAGACTCCGATGCTTCACTCCAGGTTTACTGTATCCCTTGGATCTTCTTATTGACGATGAAACACAGAAATTGCATCGGAATTAAATACAAAAGGCACAATGCGGACTTAAGTAAAAGAAGTCTGACTCTTCTTACTGTCTATGTTTTGAACCTTCCTGTGACACTAGTTATAGATTCCGATGCTTCACTCCAGGTTTACTGTATCCCTTGGACCCTCTTATTGACGATGAATCACAGAAATTGCATCAGACTTAAATAGAAAAGGCACAATGATGACTTAAGTTCAAGAAGACTGAATCTTCTTACTGACTATGTTTTGAACCATTCCTGTGACACTAGTCATAGATTCCGATGCTTTACTTCAGGATTACTGTATCCCTCTGACCTTCTTATTGGCGATGAAACACAGAAATTGCATCGGAATTAAATACAAAAGGCACAATGCCGACTTAAGTACAACAAGACTGACTCTTCATACTCTTTATGATTTGAACCATCCCTGTGACACTAGTAATAGATTCCGATGCTTCACTCCAGGTTTACTGTATCCCTCGGAGCTTCTTGTTGACGATGAAACACAGAAATTGCATCGGAATTAAATACCATAGACACAATGCCGACTTAAGTACAAGAAGACTGACTCTTCCTACTGTGTATGTCTTGAACCATTCCTGTGACACTAGTCATAGATTCCGATACTTCACTTCAGGTTTACTGTATCCCTTGGACCTTCTTATTGACGATGAAACACAGAAATTGCATCGGAATGAAATACAAAATTCACAATACCGACTTAAGTACAAGAAGACTGACTCTTCTTACTGACTATGTTATGAATCATTCCTGTGACACTAGTCATAGATTCCGATACTTACCTTCAGGATAGCTGTATCCCTCTGACCTTCTTCTTTACGATGAAACACAGAAATTGCATCGGAATTAAATACAAAAGGCACAATGCCGACTTAAGTACAAGAAGACTGACTCTGCTTACTGTCAATGTTTTGAACCATCCCTGTGACACTAGTTATAGTTTCCGATGCTTCACTCCAGGTTTACTGTATCCCTTGGACCTTCTTATTGACGATGAAACACAGAAATTGTATCGGAGTTAAATGCAAAAGGCACAATGCCGACTTAAGTACAAGAAGACTGACTCTCCTTACTGACTACGTTTTGAACCATTCCTGTGACACTAGTTATAAATTCCGACGCTTCACGTCAGGTCTACTGTGTCCCTTGGACCTTCCTATTGACGAAGAGACTCAGAAATCACATCGGAATTAAATAGAAAAAGCACATTGCCGACTTAAGTACAAGAAGACTGACTCTTCCCACTCCGTATGCTTTGAACCATTCCTGTGACACTACTTTTTTATTCCGATGCTTCACTTGAGGTTTACTGTATCCCTCGGACCTTCTTATGGACGATGAAACACAGAAATTGCATCGGAATGAAATACAAAAGATACAATGTCGACTTAAGTACAAGAAGACTGACTCTTCCAACTCTCTATGTTTTGAACCATTCCTGTGACACTAGTTATAAGTTCCGATGCTTCAGTTCACAGTTACTGTATCCCTGTGACCTTCTTATTGACGATGAAACACAGAAATTGCATCGGAATTAATACAAAAGGCACAATGCCGACTTAAGTACGTGTAGACTGACTTATCCTACTGTCTATGTTTTGAACCATTCCTGTGACACTAGTTATGGATTCCGAAGGTTCATTTAAGGTTTACTGTAGCCCTTTTGCCATCTTATTGATGATGAAACACAGAAATTGCATCGGAATTAATACAAAAGGCACAATTCAGACTTAAGTACAAGAAGACTGACTCTTCCCACTGTCTATGATTTGGACCATTCCTGTGACGCTAGTTATAGATTCCGATGCTTCACTTCAGGTTTACCGTATCACTCTGACCTTCGTATTGACGATGAAACACAGAAATTGCATCGGAATTAAATAGAAAAGGCACAATACCGACTTAACTACAAGAAGACTAACTCTTCTTACTGACTATGTTTTGAACCATTACTGTGGCACTAGTTATAGATTCTGATGCTTAACTTCAGGATTACTGTATCCCACTGACCTTCTTAGTGACGATGAAACACAGAGATTGCATCGGAATTAAATACAAAAGGCACAATGCCGACTTATGTACAAGAAGACTGACTCATCTTCCTGTCTATGTTTTGAACCATTCCTGTGACACTAGTTATAGATTCCGATGCTTCACTCCAGGTTTACCGTATCCCTTAGACCTTCATATTGTCGATGAAACACAGAAATTGCATCGGAACTAAATAGAAAGGGCACAATGCCGACTTAAGTACTAGAAGACTGACTCTTCTTACTGACTATGCTTTGAACCATTCCTGTGACACTGGTTACAAATTCCGATGCTTCACTTCAGGTTTACTGTATCCCTCTGACCCTCTTATTGACGATAACACACAGAAATTACATCGGAATTAAATACAAAAGGCACTATGAGGACTTAAGTACAAGAAGACTGACTCGTCTTATTGTCTATGCTTTGAACCATTCCTGTGACACTAGTTATAGATTCTGATGCTTCACTTCAGATTTACTGTATCCCTCTGACGATCTTATTGACGATGAAACATAGTAATTGCGTCGGAAAGAAATACAAAAGGCACAATGCCGCATTAAGTACAAGAAGACTGACTCTTCTTACTGTCAATGTTTTGAACCATTCCTGTGACACTAGTTATAGATCCCGATGATTCACTCTAGGTTTACTGTATCCTTTGGACCTTCTTATTGACGATGAAGCACAGAAATTGCATCGGAATTAAATAAAAGAAGCACAATGCCGACTTAAGTACAAGATGACTGATTCTACCAACTCTCTATGTTTTAACCATTCCTGTGACACTAGTTATAGATTCCTATGCTTCACTTCAGGTTTGCTATATCCCTCTGACCTTCTTAATGACGATAAAACACAGAAATTGCATCGGAATTAAATACAAAAGGCACAATGCCGACTTAAGTACAAGAGGACTGACTCTTCTTACTGTCAATGTTTTGAACGATTCCTGTAACACTAGTTATAGATTCCGATGCTTCACCCCAGGTTTACTGTATCCCTTGGAATTTCGTATTGACGATGAAACACAGAGATTGCATGGGAATTAAATACAAAAGCGCAAAGCCGACTTAAGTACAAGAAGACGGACTCTTCTTCTTGACTATGTTTTGAACCATTCCTGTGACACTAGTTATAGATTCTGATGCTTCACTTCAGCTTTGCTATATCCCTCTGACCTTCTTAATGACGTTAAAACACAGAAATTGTATCGGAATTAAATACAAAAGGCACAATGCCGACTTAAGTACAAGAACACTGACTCTTCTTACTGTCTATGTTTTGAACGATTCCTGTAACACTAGTTATAGATTCCGATGTTTCACCCCAGGTTTACTGTATCCCTTGGAATTTCTTACTGACGATGAAACACAGAGATTGTATCGGAATTACATAAAAAAGGCACTGTGCCGACTTAAGTACAAGAGGACTGACTCATCTTACTGACTATGTTTTGAACCTTTCCTGCGACGCTAGGTATCGATTCCGATGCTTCACTTCAGGTTTACTGTATCCCTTGGACCTTCCTATTGACGACGAGACTCAGAATTCGCATCGGAATTAAATAGAAAAAGCACAATGCCGACTTAAGTACAAGAAGACTGACTGTTCCTAGTCTCTATGTTTTAAACCATTCCTGTGACACTAGCTTATTAATCCGATGCTACACTTGAGATTTACTGTATCCCTCGGACCTTCGTATTGACGATGAAACACAGAAATTGCATCGGAATTAAATACAGAAGGCACAATGCCGACTTAAGTACAAGAGGAATGACTCTTCCAACTGTCTATGTTTTGAAGCATTCCTGTGACACTAGTTGTAGATTCCGATGCTTCACCTCAGGTTTACTGTATCCCTCTAACCATCTTATTGACGATGAAACACAGAAATTGCATCGGAATTAAATAGAAAAGGCACAATACCGCCTTAAGTACAAGAAGACTGACTCTTCCTACTGTCTATTATTTGAACCAATCCTGTGACACTAGTTATAGATTCCGATGCTTCACTTCAGGTTTACTGTATCCCTTGGACCTTCTTGTTGACGATGAGACACACTAATTGCATCGGAATTAAATACAAGAGGCACAATGCCGTATTAAGTACAAGAAGGCTGACTCATCTTACTGTCTACGTTTTAACCATTCCTGTGACACTAGTTATAGATTCCGATGCTTCACTTTAGGTTTACTATATGTCTCTCACCTTCTTATTGACGCCAAAACACAGAAATTACATCCGAATTAAATACAAAAGGCACAATGCCGAATTAAGTACAAGAAGACTGACTCTTCTTACTGTCTATGTTTTGAACCATTCCTGTGACACTAGATATAGATTCCGATGCTTCACTTCAGGTTTACTGTATCCCTTGGACCTTCTTATTGACGATGAAACACACAAATTGCATCGGAATTAAATACAAAGTAACAATGGCGACATAAGTACATGAAGACTGACTCATCTTACTGCCTATGTTTTGAACCATTCCTGTGACACTAGTTATAGATTCCGATGCTCAACTTCAGGATTACTGTATCCCACAGACCTTCTTAGTGACGATGAAACACAGAAATTGCATCGGAATTAAATACAAAAGGCACAATGCCGACATAAGTACAAGAAGACTGACTCTTCTTACTGACTATGTTTTGAACCATTCCTGTGACACTAGTTATAGATTCCGATGCTTCACTTAAGGTTTACTGTATCCCTCTGACCTTCTTATTGACGATGAAACCCAGAAATTGCATCGGAATTAAATAGAAAAGGCACAATGCCGATTTAAGTACAAGTAGATTGACTCTTCTTACTGACCACGCTTTGAACCATTCCTGTGACACTAGTTATAGATTCCGATGTTTCATTTCAGGTTTACTGTGTCCCTTGGACCTTCTTATTGACGGTGGAACACAGAAATTGCATCGGAATTAAATAGAAAGGCACAATGCCGACTTAAGGACAAGAAGACTGACTCTTCTTACTGTCTATGTTTTGAACCATTCCTGTGACACTAGTTATGGATTCCGACGCTTCACTCCAGGTTTGCTGTATACCTTGGACCTTCTTATTGACGATGAAACACAGAAATTGCACCGGAATTAAATACAAAAGGCACAATGCCGACTTAAGTAAACGAAGTGTGACTCTTTTTACTGTCTGTGTTTTGAACCATTCCTGTGACACTAGTTATAGATTCCGAATCTTCACTCCAGGTTTTTCTGTATCCCTTCGACCTTTTTATTGACGATGAAACACAGAAATTGCATCGGAATTAAATAAAAATAACACAATGCCGACTTCAGTTAAAGAAGACTGACTCTGCTTACTGTCTATGTTTTGAACCATTCCTGTGACACTAGTTATAGATTTCGATGCTTCACTTCAGGTTTACTGTATCCCTTGGACGTTCTTATTGACGATGAAACACAGAAATTGCATCGGAAGTAAATACAAAAGGCACAATGCTGACTTATGTACAAGAAGACTGACTCATCTTACTGTCTATGTTTGAACCGTTCCTGTGACACTAGTTATAGATTCCGATGCTCCACTCCAGGTTTACTGTATACCTTGGCCCTTCTTATTGACGATGAAACACAGAAATTGCATCGGAATTAAATACATAAGCACAATGCCGACTTAAGTACAAGAAGACGGACTCTTCTTACTGACTATGTTTTGAACCATTCCTGTGACACTAGTTTTAGATTCCGATGCTTCACTTCAGGTTTACTGTATCCCTCTGACCTTCTTATTGGCGATAAGACACAGAAATTGCATCGGAATTAAATACAAAAGGCACAATGCCGATTTAAGTACAAGAAGACTGACTCTTCTTAATGTCCAGGTTTGAACCAGTCCTGTGACACTAGTTATAGAACCCGATGCTTCTCTCCAGGTTTACTGTGTCCCTTGGACCTTCTTATTGACGATGGAACACAGAAATTGCATCGGAATTAAATAGAAAAGCACAATGCCGACTTAAGGACAAGAAGACTGACTGTTCTTACTGACTATGTTATGTACCATTCCTGTGACACTAGTTATAGATTCCGATGCTTCACTTCAGGTTTACTGTATCCCTTGGACCTTCCTGTTGACAATGAGACATAGAAATCGCATCGCAATTATATAGAAAAAGCACAATGCCGACTTAAGTACAAGAAGACTGCCTCTTCCTACTGACTATGCTTTGAACCATTCCTGTGACTCTAGTTATAGATTCCGATGTTTCATTTCAGGTTTACAGTATCCCTCTGACCATCTTATTGACGATGAAACACAGAAATTTCATCGGAATTAAATACAAAAGCCACAATGAAGACTTAAGTACAAGAAGACTGACTCTTCTTACTGTCTACGTTTTGAACCTTTCCTGTGACACTAGTTATGGATTCCGATGCTTCACTTCAGATTTACTGTATCACTCTGACGTTTTTATTGACGATGAAACACAGAAATTGCGTCGGAATGAAATACAAAAGGCACAATGCCGAATTATGTACAAGAAGACTGACTCCTCTTACTGTCTATGTTTTGAACCATTCCTGTGACACTAGTTATAGATTCCGATGCTTCACTCCAGGTTTACTGTATACCTTGGACCTTCTTATTGACGATGAAACACAGCAATTGCACCGGAATTAAATACAAAAGGCACAATGCCCACTTAAGTAAACGAAGCCTGACTCTTTTTACTGTCTGTGCTTTGAACCATTCGTGTGACACTAGGTATAGATTCCGATTCTTCACTCCAGGTTTACTGTATCCCTTGGACCTTCTTATTGACGATGAAACACCGAAATTGCATCGGAATTAAATAAAAATAGCACAATGCCGACTTCAGTTAAAGAAGACTGACTCTGCTTACTGTCTGTGTTTTGAACCATTCCTGTGACACTAGTTATAGATTTCGATGCATCACTTCAGGTTTACTGTATCCCTTGGACATTCTTATTGACGATGAAACACAGAAATTGCATCGGAAGTAAATACAAAAGGCACAATGCTGACTTATGTACAAGAATACTGACTCATCGTACTGTCTATGTTTGAACCATTCCTGTGACACTAGTTATAGATTCCGATGCTCCACTCCAGGTTTACTGTATACCTTGGCCCTTCTTAATGACGATAAGACACAGAAATTGAATCGGAATTAAATAGAAAGGCACAATGCCGACTTAAAGACAAGAAGACTGACTCTTCTTACTGACTATGTTTTGAACCATTCCTGTGACACTAGTTATAGATTCCGATGCTTCACTTTAGGTTCTCTGTATCCCTTGGACCTTCTTATTGACGATGAAACACAGAAATTGCATCGGAATTAAATAGAAAAGGCACAATGCCGACCTTAGTACAAGAAGACTGATTATTCGTACTGTCTATGTTTTTAACCATTCCTGTGACACTAGTTATAGATTCCGATGCTTCACTTCAGGTTTACTGTATCCCTCAGCCCTTCTTATTGACGATGAAACACAGAAATTGCATCGGAATTAAATACAAAAGGCACAATGCCGACTTAAGTACAAGAAGACTGACTCTTCTTACTGTCTATGTTTTGAACCATTCCTGTGACACTAGTTATGGATTCTGATTCATCACTCCAGGTTTACCGTATCCCTTGGACATTCTTATTGACGATGAAACAGAGAAATTGCATCGGAATTAAATAGAAAAGGCACAATGCCGACTTAAGCACAAGAAGACTGACTCTTCTTACTGTCTATGTTTTGAACCATTCCTGTGACACTAGTTACAGATTCCGATGCTTCCCTCCAGGTTTACTGTATCCCTCGGACCTTCTTATTGACGATGAAACTCCGAAATTGCATCGGAATTAAATACAAAAGGCAGAATGCCGACTTAAGTACAAGAAGACTGCCTCTTGTTACTGACTATGCTTTGAACCATTTCTGTGACACTAGTTATAGATTCCGATGCTTCCCTCCAGGTTTACTGTATCCCTCGGACCTTCTTATTGACGATGAAACTCAGAAATTGCATCGGAATTAAATACAAAAGGCACAATGCCGTCTTAAGTACAAGAAGACTGACTCTTCCTACTGTCTATGCTTTGAACCATTCCTGTGACACTAGTTATAGATTCCGATTCTTCACTCCAGGTTTACTGTATCGCTCTGACCTTCTAATTGACGATGAAACACAGAAATTGCATCGGAATTAAATACAAAAAGCACAATGCCGACTTAAGTACAAGTAGACTGACTCTGCTTTCTGTATATGTTTTGAACCATTTCTGTGATACTAGTTATAGATTTCCATGCTTCACTTCAGGGTTATTGTATCCCTTGGACCTTCTTATTGACGATGAAACACAGAAATTGCATCGGAATTAAATACAAAACGCACAATGCCGACTTAAGTACAAGAAGACTGACTCATCTTACTGTCTATGTTTTGAACCGTTCCTGTGACATTAGTTAAGATTCCGATGCTTCCCTGCAGGTTTACTGTATCCCTTGGCCCTTCTTTTTGACGATAAAACACAGAAATTGCATCGGAATTAAATAGAATAAACACAATGCCGACTTAAGTACAAAAAGACTGACGCTTCTTACTGACCATGTTTTGAACCATTCCTGTGACACTAGTTATAGATTCCGATGCTTCACTTCAGGTTTACTGTATCCCTTTGACCTTCCTATTGACGATGAGACACAGAAATCGCATCGGAATGAAACAGAAAAAGCACAATGCCGACTTAAGTACAAGAAGACTGACTCTTCCTACTCTCTACGTTTTGAACCATTCCTGTGACACTAGTTTTTTATTCCGATGCTTCACTTGAGGTTTACTGTATCTCTCGAACCTTCTTATGGACGATGAAACACAGAAATTGCATCGGAATGAAATACAAAAGGCATAATGCCGACTTAAGTATAAGAAGACTGACTCATCCAACTCTCTATGTTTTGAACCATTCCTGTGACACTAGTTATAGATTCAGATGCTTCACTTCAGGTTTACTGTATCCCTCTGACTTTCTTATTGACGATGAAACACATAAATAGCATCGGAATTAAATGGAAAAGGCACAATACCGACCTAAGTACAAGAAGACTGACTCTTCCTACTGTCTATGTTTTGACCATTCCTGTGACACTAGATATAGATTCCGATGCTTCACTTCAGGTTTACTGTATCCCTTGGACCTTCTTATTGACGATGAAACACACAAATTGCATCGGAATTAAATACAAAGTAACAATGGCGGCATAAGTACATGAAGACTGACTCATCTTACTGTCTATGTTTTGAACCATTCCTGTGACACTAGTTATAGATGATGATGCTTCACCTCAGGTTTACTGTATCCCTTGGACCTTCTTATTGACGTTGAAACACAGAAATTGCATCGAAATTGAATACAAAAGGCACAATGCCGACTTAAGTACAAGAACACTGACTAATCTTACTGTCTTTGTTTTGAACCATTCCTTTGACACTAGTTATAGATTTCGATGCTTCACTCCAGGTTTACTGTATCCCTTGGACCTTCATATTGACGATGAAACACAGAATTTGCATCGGAATTAAATACCAAAGGCACAATGCCGACTTAAGTACAAGAAGACTGTGACTCTTCTTACTGACTATGTTTTGAACCATTCCTGTGACACTATTTATAGATTCCGATGCTTCACTTCGCGTTCACTGTATCCCTCTGACCTTCTTATTGACGATTAAACACAGAAATTACTTCGGAATTAAATACAAAAGGCACAATGCCGACTTAAGTACAAGAAGACTGACTCTTCTTACTGTCTATGTTTTTGAACCATTCCTGTGACACTAGTTATAGATTCCGAGCTTCACTTCAGGTTTACTGTATCCCTTAGACCTTCCTATAGACGATGAGACACAGAAATCGCATCGGAATGAAATACAGAAGGCACAATGCCGATTTAAGTACAAGAAGACTGACTCTTCCAACTCTCTATGTTTTGAACCATTCCTGTGACACTAGTTATACATTCAGATGCTTCACTCCAGGTTTACTGTATCCCTCTGACTTTCTTATTGACGATGAAAAACAGAAATAGCATCGGAATTAAATAGAAAAGGCACAATACCGACCTAAGTACAAGAAGACTGACTCTTCCTACTGTCTATGTTTTGAACCATTCCTGTGACACTAGTTATAGATTCCGATGCTTCACTTCAGGTTTACTGTATCCCTTGGACCTTGTTATTGACGATAAAACACACAAATTGCATCGGAATTAAATACAAAGTCACAATGGCGACATAAGTACATGAAGACTGAATCATCTTACTGTCTATGTTTTGAACCATTCCTGTGACTCTAGTTATAGATGCTGATGCTTCACTTCAGGTTTACTGTATCCCTTGGACCTTCTTATTGGCGCTGAAACACAGAAATTGCATCGAAATTAAATACAAAAGGCACAATGCCGACTTAAGTGCAAGAAGACTGACTCATCTTACTGTCTATGTTTTGAACCATTCCTTTGACACTAGTTATAGATTCTGATGCGTCACTCCAGGTTTACAGTATCCCTTGGACCTTCATATTGACGAAGAAACACAGAATTTGCATCGGAATTAAATACAAAAGGCACAATGCCGACTTAAGTACAAGAAGACTGTGACTCTTCTTACTGACTATGTTTTGAACCATTCCTGTGACACTATTTATAGATTCCGATGCTTTACTTCACGTTTACTGTATCTCTCTGACATTCTTATTGACGATTAAACACAGAAATTACATCGGAATTAAATACAAAAGGCACAATGCCGACTTAAGTACAAGAAGACTGACTCTTCTTACTGTCTATGTTTTGAACCATTCCGGTGACACTAGTTTTTGTTTCCGATGCTTCACTCTAGGTTTACTGTATCAATTGGACCTTCTTATTGACGATGAAACACAGAAATTGCATCGGAATTAAATAAAAAAGGTAAAATGCCGACTTAAGTACAATAAGACTGACTCTTCTTACTGTCTATGATTTGAAACATTCCTGTAACACTAGTTACAGATTCCGATGCTTTACTCCAGGTTTACTGTATCCCTTGGACCTTCTTATTGACGATGAAACACAGAAATTGCATCGGAATTAAATACAAAAGGCACATGCCGACTTAAGTACAAGAAGACTGACTCTTCTTACTGACTATGCTTTGAACCATTCCTGTGACACTAGTAATAGGTTCCGATGCTTCACTTCAGGTTCACTGTTTCCCTTGGACCTTCTTATTGACGATGAAACACAGAAATTGCATCGGAATTAAAGAGAAAAGGCACAATGACGACTTAAGTACAAGAAGACTGATTTTTCCTACTGTTTATGTTTTGAACCATTCCTGTGACACTAGCTATAGATTCCGATGCTTCACTTCAGGTTTAATGTATCCCTCTGCCTCTCTTGTTGACGATGAAGCACAGAAATTGCATCGGAATTAAATACAAAAAGCACAATGCCGACTTAAGTACAAGAAGACTGATTCTGCTTACGGTCTATGTTTTGAACCATTTCTGTGATACTAGTTATAAATTTCGATGCTTCACTTCAGGTTTACTGTATCCCTTGGACCTTCTTATTGACGATGAAACACAGAAATTGCATCGGAATTAAATACAAAAGGCACAATTCCCACTTAAGTACAAGAAGGCTGACTCTTCTTACTGACTATGTTTTGAACCATTCCTGTGGCACTAGTTATAGATTCTGATGCTTCACTTCAGGTTTACTGTATCATTTGGACCTTCTTATTGGCAATGAAACACAGAAATTGCATCGGAATGAAATACAAAAGGCACAATGCCGACTTAAGTACAAGAAGACAGGCTCTTCTTACTGACTATGCTCTGAACCATTCCTGTGACACTAGTTACGGATTCCGATGCTTCACTTCAGGTTCACTGTATCCCTTGGACCTTCTTATTGACGATGAAACA
The DNA here is from genome assembly GCF_021461385.2 of Schistocerca piceifrons. Taxonomy (NCBI): domain Eukaryota; kingdom Metazoa; phylum Arthropoda; class Insecta; order Orthoptera; family Acrididae; genus Schistocerca; species Schistocerca piceifrons. The sequence continues at coordinate 423,896 of NW_025727610.1, forward strand.
CAGAAATTTCATCGGAATTAAGTGGAAAAGGCACAATGCCGACTTAAGTACAAGAAGACTGATTCTTCCTACTGTCTTTGATTTGAACCTTTCCTGTGACACTAGTTATATATTCCGATGCTTCACTTCAGGTTTACTGTATCCCTCTGCCCTTCTTATAGACGATGAAACACAGAAATTGTATCGGAATGAAATACAAAAGGCACAATGCCGACTTAAGTTCAAGAAGACTGACTCTGCTTTCCATCTATGTTTTGAACCATTTCTATGATACTAGTTATAGATTTCGATGCTTCCTTTCAGGTTTATTGTATCCCTTGGACCTTCTAATTGACGATGAAACACAGAAATTGCATCGGAATGAAAAACAAAAGGCACAATGCCGACTTAAGTACAAGAAGACTGACTCTTCCATCTCTCTATGTTTTGAACCATTCCTGTGACACTAGTTATAGATTCCGATGCTTCACTTCAGGTTCACTGTATCCCTCTGACTTTCTTATTGACGATGAAACACAGAAATTGCATCGGAATTAAATAGTAAAGGCACAATACCGACTTAAGTACAAGAAGACTGACTCATCCTACTGTCTATGTTTTGAACCATCCCTGTGACACTGGTTGTAGATTCCGATGCTTCACTTCAGGGTTATTGTATCCCTTGGAACTTCATATTGACGGTGAAACATACAAATTGCATCCGAATTAATTACAAAAGGCACAATGGTGACTTAAGTACTTGAAGACTGACTCATCTTACTGTCTATGTTTTGAGCCATTCCTGTGACACTAGTTATAGATTCTGATGCTTCACTTCAGGTTTACTGTATCCCTTTGACCTTCATATTGTCGATGAAACACAGAAATTGGATCGGAATTAAATACAAACGGCACAATGCCGACTTAACTACAAGAAGACTGACTCTTCTTACTGACTATGTTTTGAACCATTCGAGTGACACTAGTTATAGATTCCGATGCTTCACTTCACGTTTACTGTGTCCCTCTGACCTTCTTATTGACGATGAAACACAGAAATTGCGTCGGAATGAAATACAAAAGGCACAATGCCGACTTAAGTACAAGAAGACTGACTCTTCTTACTGACTATGGTTTGAACCATTCCTGTGACACTATTTATAGATTCCGATGCTTCACTTCAGGTTTACTGTATCCCTTGGACCTTCCTATTGACGATGAGACACAGAAATCGCATCGGAATTAAATAGAAAAAGCACCATGCCGTGTTAAGTACAAGAAGACTGACTCTTCCTACTCTCTATGTTTGAACCATTCCTGTGACACTAGTTACAGATTCCGATGCTTCACTCTAGGTTTTCTGTATCCCTTGGACCATCTTATTGACGATGAAACACAGAAATCGCATCGGAATTTAATACCAAAGGGACGATGCCGACTTAAGTACTAGAAGACTGGCTCTTCTTACTGACAATGCTTTGAACCATTCCTGTGACACTAGTTATAGATTATGATGCTTCACTTCAGGTTCAATGTATCCCTTGGAACTTCTTATTGACGATGAAACACAGAAATTGCTTCGGAATTAAATAGAAATGGCACAATGCCGACTTAAGTACAAGAAGACTGACTCCTCTTACTGTCCATGTTTTAAACCATTCCAGTGACACTCGTTATAGATTCCGATGCTACCCTGCAGGTTAACTGTATCCCTTGGCCCTTCTTTTTGACGATGAAGGACAGAAATTGCATCGGAATTAAATAAAAAAGGCACAATGCCGACTTAAGTACAAAAAGACTGACGCTTCTTACTGACTATGTTTTGAACCATTAATGTGACACTAGTTATAGATTCCGATGGTTCACTTCTGGTTTACTGTATCCCTTAGACCTTCCTATTGACGATGAGACAAAGAAATCGCTTCGGAATGAAATAGAAAAAGCACAATTACGACTTAAGTACAAGAAGACTGACTCTTCCTACTCTCTATGTTTTGAACCATTCCTGTGACACTAATTTTTTATTCCGATGCTTCACTTGAGGATTACTGTATCCCTCGCACTTTCTTATGGACGATGAAACACAAATATGGCATCGGAATGAAATACAAAAGGCACAATGCCGACTTAAGTACAAGAGGACTGACTCTTCCAACTCTCTATGTTTTGAACCATTCCTGTGACATAAGTTATAGATTCAAATGCTTCACTTCAGGTTTACTGTGTCCCTCTGACTTTCTTATTGACGATGAAACACAGCAATAGCATCGGAATTAAATAGAATAGGCACAATACCGACCTAAGTACCAGAAGACAGATTCTTCCTACTGTCTATGATTTGAACTATTCCTGTGACACTAGTTATAGATTCCGATGCTTCACTTCACGTTTACTGTATCCCTCTGACCTTCTTATTGACGATAAAACGCAGAAATTACATCGGAATTAAATACAAAAGGCACAATGCCGACTTAAGTACAAGAAGTCTGACTCTTCTTACTGTCTATGTTTTGAACCATTCCTGTGACACTAGTTATAGACTCCGATGCTTCACTTCAGATTTACTGTATCCATCTGACGTTCTTATAGACGATGAAACACAGAAATTGCGTCGGAATTAAAAAAAAAAGGCACAATGCCGAATTAAGTACAAGAAGACTGACTCTTCTTACTGTCTATGCTTTGAACCATTCCTGTGACACTAGTTATAGATTCCGATGCTTCCCTTCAGGTTTACTGTATCCCTCGGACCTGCTTATTGACGATGAAACACAGAAATTGCATCGGAATTAAATAAAAAAGGCACAATACCGACTTAAGTACAAGAAGACTGACTCTTGCTACTGACTATGTTTTGAACCATTCCTGTGACACTAGTTACAGATTGCGATGCTTCACTTCAGTTTTACTGTATCCCTCTGACCTTCTTATTGACGATAAAACACAGAAATTGCATCCGAATTAAATACAAAAGGCACAATGCCGACTTAAGTACACGTAGACTTACTTTTCCTACTGTCTATGTTTTGAACCATTCCTGTGACACTAGTTATAGATTCCGATGTTTCATTTCAGGTTTACTGTATCCCTTGGACCTTCTTATTGACGATGAATCACAGAAATTGCATCGGAATTAAATAGAAAAGGCACAATGCCGACATAACTACAGGAAGACTGACTCTTCTTACTGACTATGTTTTGAATCATTCATGTGACACTAGTTATGGATTCCGATGTTTCACTTCAGGTTTACTGTATCCCTCTGACCTTCTTATTGACGATGAAACACAGAAATTGCATCAGAATTAAATACAAAGGGCACAATGCCGAATTAAGTACAAGAAGACTGACTCTTCTTACTGTCTATGTTTTGAACCATTCCTGTGACACTAGTTACAGTCTCCGATGCTTCACTCCTGGTTTACTGTATCCCTTGGATCTTCTTATTGACGATGAAACACAGAAATTGCATCGGAATTAAATACAAAAGGCACAATGCCGACTTAAGTAAAAGAAGTCTGACTCTTCTAACTGTCTATGTTTTGAACCTTTCTGTGACACTAGTTATAGATTCCGATGCTTCACTCCAGGTTTACTGTATCCCTTGGACCCTCTTATTGACGATGAATCACAGAAATTGCATCAGAATTAAATAGAAAAGGCACAATGATGGCTTAAGTACAAGAAGACTGACTCTTCTTACTGACTATGTTTTGAACCATTCCTGTGACACTAGTCATAGATTCCGATGCTTTACTTCAGGATTACTGTATCCCTCTGACCTTCTTATTGGCGATGAAACACAGAAATTGCATCGGATTTAAATACAAAACGCACAATGCCGTCTTAAGTACAAGAAGACTGACTCTTCTTACTGTTTATGCTTTGAACCATCCCTGTGACACTAGTAATAAATTCCAATGCTTCACTCCAGGTTTACTGTATCCCTTGGACCTTCTTATTGACGATGAAACACAGAAATTGCATCGGAATTAAATACCATAGACACAATGCCGACTTAAGTACAAGAAGACTGACTCTTCCTACTGTGTATGTCTTGAACCATTCCTGTGACACTAGTCATAGATTCTGATGCTTCACTTCAGGTTTACTGTGTCCCTCTGACCTTCTTATTGACGATGAAACACAGAAATTGCGTCGGAATGAAATACAAAAGGCACAATGCCGACTTAAGTACAAGAAGACTGACTCTTCTTACTGACTATGGTTTGAACCATTCCTGTGACACTATTTATAGATTCCGATGCTTCACTTCAGGTTTACTGTATCCCTTGGACCTTCCTATTGACGATGAGACACAGAAATCGCATCGGAATTAAATAGAAAAAGCACCATGCCGTGTTAAGTACAAGAAGACTGACTCTTCCTACTCTCTATGTTTGAACCATTCCTGTGACACTAGTTACAGATTCCGATGCTTCACTCCAGGTTTTCTGTATCCCTTGGACCATCTTATTGACGATGAAACACAGAAATCGCATCGGAATTTAATACCAAAGGGACGATGCCGACTTAAGTACTAGAAGACTGGCTCTTCTTACTGACAATGCTTTGAACCATTCCTGTGACACTAGTTATAGATTATGATGCTTCACTTCAGGTTCAATGTATCCCTTGGAACTTCTTATTGACGATGAAACACAGAAATTGCTTCGGAATTAAATAGAAATGGCACAATGCCGACTTAAGTACAAGAAGACTGACTCCTCTTACTGTCTATGTTTTAAACCATTCCAGTGACACTCGTTATAGATTCCGATGCTACCCTGCAGGTTTACTGTATCCCTTGGCCCTTCTTTTTGACGATGAAGCACAGAAATTGCATCGGAATTAAATAGAAAAGGCACAATGCCGACTTAAGTACAAAAAGACTGACGCTTCTTACTGACTATGTTTTGAACCATTAATGTGACACTAGTTATAGATTCCGATGGTTGACTTCTGGTTTACTGTATCCCTTAGACCTTCCTATTGACGATGAGACAAAGAAATCGCTTCGGAATGAAATAGAAAAAGCACAATTACGACTTAAGTACAAGAAGACTGACTCTTCCTACTCTCTATGTTTTGAACCATTCCTGTGACACTAATTTTTTATTCCGATGCTTCACTTGAGGATTACTGTATCCCTCGCACTTTCTTATGGACGATGAAACACAAATATGGCATCGGAATGAAATACAAAAGGCACAATGCCGACTTAAGTACAAGAAGACTGACTCTTCCAACTCTCTATGTTTTGAACCATTCCTGTGACACAAGTTATAGATTCAAATGCTTCACTTCAGGTTTACTGTGTCCCTCTGACTTTCTTATTGACGATGAAACACAGAAATAGCATCGGAATTAAATAGAATAGGCACAATACCGACCTAAGTACCAGAAGACAGATTCTTCCTACTGTCTATGATTTGAACTATTCCTGTGACACTAGTTATAGATTCCGATGCTTCACTTCACGTTTACTGTATCCCTCTGACCTTCTTATTGACGATAAAACGCAGAAATTACATCGGAATTAAATACAAAAGGCACAATGCCGACTTAAGTACAAGAAGTCTGACTCTTCTTACTGTCTATGTTTTGAACCATTCCTGTGACACTAGTTATAGACTCCGATGCTTCACTTCAGATTTACTGTATCCATCTGACGTTCTTATAGACGATGAAACACAGAAATTGCGTCGGAATTAAAAAAAAAAGGCACAATGCCGAATTAAGTACAAGAAGACTGACTCTTCTTACTGTCTATGCTTTGAACCATTCCTGTGACACTAGTTATAGATTCCGATGCTTCCCCTTAGGTTTACTGTATCCCTCGGACCTGCTTATTGACGATGAAACACAGAAATTGCATCGGAATTAAATAAAAAAGGCACAATACCGACTTAAGTACAAGAAGACTGACTCTTGCTACTGACTATGTTTTGAACCATTCCTGTGACACTAGTTACAGATTGCGATGCTTCACTTCAGTTTTACTGTATCCCTCTGACCTTCTTATTGACGATAAAACACAGAAATTGCATCCGAATTAAATACAAAAGGCACAATGCCGACTTAAGTACACGTAGACTTACTTTTCCTACTGTCTATGTTTTGAACCATTCCTGTGACACTAGTTATAGATTCCGATGTTTCATTTCAGGTTTACTGTATCCCTTGGACCTTCTTATTGACGATGAATCACAGAAATTGCATCGGAATTAAATAGAAAAGGCACAATGCCTACATAACTACAGGAAGACTGACTCTTCTTACTGACTATGTTTTGAATCATTCATGTGACACTAGTTATGGATTCCGATGTTTCACTTCAGGTTTACTGTATCCCTCTGACCTTCTTATTGACGATGAAACACAGAAATTGCATCAGAATTAAATACAAAGGGCACAATGCCGAATTAAGTACAAGAAGACTGACTCTTCTTACTGTCTATGTTTTGAACCATTCCTGTGACACTAGTTACAGACTCCGATGCTTCACTCCTGGTTTACTGTATTTCTTGGATCTTCTTATTGACGATGAAACACAGAAATTGCATCGGAATTAAATACAAAAGGCACAATGCCGACTTAAGTAAAAGAAGTCTGACTCTTCTTACTGTCTATGTTTTGAACCTTTCTGTGACACTAGTTATAGATTCCGATGCTTCACTCCAGGTTTACTGTATCCCTTGGACCCTCTTATTGACGATGAATCACAGAAATTGCATCAGAATTAAATAGAAAAGGCACAATGATAGCTTAAGTACAAGAAGACTGACTCTTCTTACTGACTATGTTTTGAACCATTCCTGTGACACTAGTCATAGATTCCGATGCTTTATTTCAGGATTACTGTATCCCTCTGACCTTCTTATTGGCGATGAAACACAGAAATTGCATCGGATTTAAATACAAAAGGCACAATGCCGTCTTAAGTACTAGAAGACTGACTCTTCTTACTGTTTATGCTTTGAACCATCCCTGTGACACTAGTAATAAATTCCAATGCTTCACTCCAGGTTTACTGTATCCCTTGGACCTTCTTATTGACGATGAAACACAGAAATTGCATCGGAATTAAATACAAAAGGCACAATGCCGACTTAAGTAGAAGAAGACTGACTCTGCTTACTGTCTATGGTTTGAACCATCCCTGTGACACTAGTTATAGATTCAGATGCTTCACTTCAGGTTTACTGTATCCCTCTGACTTTCTTATTGACGATGAAACACATAAATAGCATCGGAATTAAATAGAAAAGGCACAATACCGACCTAAGTACAAGAAGACTGACTCTTCCTACTGTCTATGTTTTGAACCATACCTGTGACACTAGATATAGATTCCGATGCTTCACTTCAGGTTTACTGTATCCCTTGGACCTTCTTATTGACGATGAAACACACAAATTGCATCGGAATGAAATACAAAGTAACAATGGCGACATAAGTACATCAAGACTGACTCATCTTACTGTCTATGTTTTGAACCATTCCTGTGACACTAGTTATAGATTCCGAGCTTCACTTCAGGTTTACTGTATCCCTTAGACCTTCCTATTGACGATGAGACACATAAATCGCATCGGAATGAAATACAGAAGGCACAATGCCGATTTAAGTACAAGAAGACTGACTCTTCCAACTCTCTATGTTTTGAACCATTCCTGTGACACTAGTTATACATTCAGATGCTTCACTCCAGGTTTACTGTATCCCTCTGACTTTCTTATTGACGATGAAAAACAGAAATAGCATCGGAATTAAATAGAAAAGGCACAATACCGACCTAAGTACAAGAAGACTGACTCTTCCTACTGTCTATGTTTTGAACCATTCCTGTGACACTAGTTATAGATTCCGATGCTGCACTTCAGGTTTACTGTATCCCTTGGACCTTGTTATTGACGATAAAACACACAAATTGCATCGGAATTAAATACAAAGTCACAATGGCGACATTAGAACATGAAGACTGACTCTTCTTACTGTCTATGTTTTAAACCATTCCTGTGACACTAGTTATAGATTCCGATGCTTCACTTCAGATTTACTGTATCCCTCTGACGTTCTTATTGACGATGAAACACAGAAATTGCGTCGGAATTAAATACAAAAGGCACAATGCCGACTTAAGTACAAGAAGACTGACTCTTCTTACTGTCTATGTTTTGAACCATTCCGGTGACACTAGTTTTTGTTTCCGATGCTTCACTCTAGGTTTACTGTATCAATTGGACCTTCTTATTGACGATGAAACACAGAAATTGAATCGGAATTAAATAAAAAGTAAAATGCCGACTTAAGTACAATAAGACTGACTCTTCTTACTGTCTATGTTTTGAACCATTCCTGTAACACTAGTTACAGATTCCGATGCTTTACTCCAGGTTTACTGTATCCCTTGGACCTTCTTATTGACGATGAAACACAGAAATTGCATCGGAATTAAATACAAAAGGCACATGCCGACTTAAGTACAAGAAGACTGGCTCTTCTTACTGACTATGCTTTGAACCATTCCTGTGACACTAGTTATAGGTTCCGATGCTTCACTTCAGGTTCACTGTTTCCCTTGGACATTCTTATTGACGATGAAACATAGAAATTGCATCGGAATTAAATAGAAAAGGCACAATGACGACTTAAGTACAAGAAGACTGATTTTTCCTACTGTTTATGTTTTGAACCATTCCTGTGACACTAGCTATAGATTCCGATGCTTCACTTCACGTTTACTGTGTCCCTCTGACCTTCTTATTGACGATGAAACACAGAAATTGCGTCGGAATTAAATACAAAAAGCACAATGCCGACTTAAGTACAAGAAGACTTACTCTTCTTACTGACTATGGTTTGAACCATTCCTGTGACACTAGTTATAGATTCCGATGCTTCACTTCAGGTTTACTGTATCCCTTGGACCTTCCTATTGACGATGAGACACAGAAATCGCATCGGAATTAAATAGAAAAAGCACCATGCCGTGTTAAGTACAAGAAGACTGACTCTTCCTACTCTCTATGTTTGAACCATTCCTGTGACACTAGTTACAGATTCCGATGCTTCACTCCAGGTTTTCTGTATCCCTTGGACCATCTTATTGACGATGAAACACAGAAATTGCATCGGAATTTAATACAAAAGGGACGATGCCGACTTAAGTAGTAGAAGACTGGCTCTTCTTACTGACAATGCTTTGAACCATTCCTGTGACACTAGTTATAGATTATGATGCTTCACTTCAGGTTCAATGTATCCCTTGGAACTTCTTATTGACGATGAAACACAGAAATTGCTTCGGAATTAAATAGAAATGGCACAATGCCGACTTAAGTACAAGAAGACTGACTCGTCCTACTCTCTATGCTTTGAACCATTCCTGTGACACTAATTTTTTATTCCGATGCTTCACTTGAGGATTACTGTATCCCTCGGACTTTCTTATGGACGATGAAACACAGAAATGGCATCGGAATGAAATACAAAAGGCACAATGCCGACTTAAGTACAAGAAGACTGACTCTTCCAAATCTCTATGTTTTGAACCATTCGTGTGACACAAGTTATAGATTCAAATGCTTCACTTCAGGTTTACTGTGTCCCTCTGACGTTCTTATAGACGATGAAACACAGAAATCGCGTCGGAATTAAATAAAAAAGGCACAATGCCGAATTAAATACCAGAAGACAGACTCTTCCTACTGTCTATGATTTGAACTATTCCTGTGACACTAGTTATAGATTCCGATGCTTCACTTCACGTTTACTGTATCCCTCTGACCTTCTTATTGACGATAAAACGGAGAAATTACATCGGAATTAAATACAAAAGCCACAATCCCGACTTAAGTACAAGAAGTCTGACTCTTCTTACTGTCTATGTTTTGAACCATTCCTGTGACACTAGTTATAGACTCCGATGCTTCACTTCAGATTTACTGTATCCCTCTGACGTTCTTATAAACGATGAAACACAGAAATCGCGTCGGAATTAAATAAAAAAGGCACAATGACGAATTAAGTTCAAGAAGACTGACTTTTCTTACTGTCTATGCTTTGAACCATTCCTGTGACACTAGTTATAGATTCCGATGCTTCCCTTCAGGTTCACTGTATCCCACTGACCTGCTTATTGGCGATGAAACACAGAAATTGCATCGTAATTAAATAAAAAAGGCACAATACCGACTTAAGTACAAGAAGACTGACTCTTGCTACTGACTATGTTTTGAACCATTCCTGTGACACTAGTTATAGATTGCGATGCTTCACTTCAGTTTTACTGTATCCCTCTGACCTTCTTATTGACGATAAAACACAGAAATTGCATCCGAATTAAATACAAAAGGCACAATGCCGACTTCAGTACACGTAGACTTACTTTTCCTACTGTCTATGTTTTGAACCATTCCTGTGACACTAGTTATAGATTCCGATGTTTCATTTCAGGTTTACTGTATCCCTTGGACCTTCTTATTGACGATGAATCACAGAAATTGCATCGGAATTAAATAGAAAAGGCACAATGCCGACATAACTACAGGAAGACTGACTCTTCTTACTGACTATGTTTTGAATCATTCATGTGACACTAGTTACGGATTCCGATGCTTCACTTCATTTTTACTCTATCCCTCTGACCTTCTTATTGACGATGAAACACAGAAATTGCATCAGAATTAAATACAAAGGGCACAATGGAGAATTAAGTACAAGAAGACTGACTCTTCTTACTGTCTTTGTTTTGAACCATTCCTGTGACACTAGTTATAGACTCCGATGCTTCACTCCAGGTTTACTGTATCCTTTGGATCTTCTTATTGACGATGAAACACAGAAATTGCATCGGAATTAAATACAAAAGGCACAATGCGGACTTAAGTAAAAGAAGTCTGACTCTTCTTACTGTCTATGTTTTGATCCTTCCTGTGACACTAGTTATAGATTCCGATGCTTCACTCCAGGTTTACTGTATCCCTTGGATCCTCTTATTGACGATGAATCACAGAAATTGCATCAGAATTAAATAGAAAAGGCACAATGATGACTTAAGTACAAGAAGACTGAATCTTCTTACTGACTATGTTTTGAACCATTCCTGTGACACTAGTCATAGATTCCGATGCTTTACTTCAGGATTACTGTATCCCTCTGACCTTCTTATTGGCGATGAAACACAGAAATTGCATCGGAATTAAATACAGAAGGCACAATGCCGACTTAAGTACAAGAAGACTGACTCTTCTTACTGTTTATGATTTGAACCATCCCTGTGACACTAGTAATAGATTCCGATGCTTCACTCCAGGTTTACTGTATCCCGCGGACCTTCTTATTGACGATGAAACACAGAAATTGCATCGGAATTAAATACCATAGACACAATGCCGACTTAAGTACAAGAAGACTGACTCTTCCTACTGTGTAAGTCTTGAACCATTCCTGTGACACTAGTCATAGATTCCGATGCTTCACTTCAGGTTTACTGTATCCCTTGGACCTTCCTATTGACGATGAGACTCAGAAATCGCATCGGAATTAAATAGAAAAAGCACATTGCGGACTTAAGTACAAGTAGACTGACTCTTCCCACTCCGTATGTTTTGAACCATTCCTGTGACACTAGTTTTTTATTCCGATGCTTCACTTGAGGTTTACTGTATCCCTCGGACCTTCTTATAGACGATGAAACACAGAAATTGCATCGGAATGAAATACAAAAGGCACAATGCCGACTTAAGTACGTGTAGACTGACTTATCCTACTGTCTATGTTTTGGACCATTCCTGTGACACTAGTTATAGATTCCGATGCTTCACTTCAGGTTTACTGTATCGCTCTGACGTTCGTATTGACGATGAAACACAGAAATTGCATCGGAATTAAATAGAAAAGGCACAATACCGACTTAACTACAAGAAGACTGACTCTTCTTACTGACTATGTTTTTAACCATTACTGTGGCACTAGTTATAGATTCTGATGCTTAACTTCTGGATTACTGTATCCCACTGACCTTCTTAGTGACGATGAAACACAGAGATTGCATCGGAATTAAATACAAAAGGCACAATGCCGACTTAAGTACAAGAAGACTGACTCATCTTCCCGTCTATGTTTTGAACCATTCCTGTGACACTAGTTATAGATTCCGATGCTTCACTCCAGGTTTACCGTATCCCTTAGACCTTCATATTGTCGATGAAACACAGAAATTGCATCGGAACGAAATAGAAAGGGCACAATGCCGACTTAAGTACTAGAAGACTTACTCTTCTTACTGACTATGCTTTGAACCATTCCTGTGACACTAGTTACAAATTCCGATGCTTCACTTCAGGTTTACTGTATCCCTCTGACCCTCTTATTGACGATAACACACAGAAATTACATCGGAATTAAATACAAAAGGCACTATGAGGACTTAAGTACAAGGAGACTGACTCGTCTTATTGTCTATGCTTTGAACCATTCCTGTGACACTAGTTATAGATTCAGATGCTTCACTTCAGATTTACTGTATCCCTCTGACGATCTTATTGACGATGAAACATAGTAATTGCGTCGGAATGAAATACAAAAGGCACAATGCCGAATTAAGTACAAGAAGACCGACTCTTCTTACTGTCAATGTTTTGAACGATTCCTGTAACACTAGTTATAGATTCCGATGTTTCACCCCAGGTTTACTGTATCCCTTGGAATTTCTTACTGACGACGAAACACAGAGATTGCATCGGAATTACATAGAAAAGGCACTGTGCCGACTTAAGTACAAGAGGACTGACTCATCTTACTGACTATGTTTTGAACCTTTCCTGTGACGCTAGGTATGGATTCCGATGCTTCACTTCAGGTTTACTGTATCCCTTGGACCTTCCTATTGACGACGAGACTCAGAATTCGCATCGGAATTAAATAGAAAAAGCACAATGCCGACTTAAGTACAAGAAGACTGACTGTTCCTAGTCTCTATGTTTTAAACCATTCCTGTGACACTAGCTTATTAATCCGATGCTACACTTGAGATTTACTGTATCCCTCGGACCTTCGTATTGACGATGAAACACAGAAATTGCATCGGAATTAAATACAGAAGGCACAATGCCGACTTAAGTACAAGAGGAATGACTCTTCCAACTGTCTATGCTTTGAAGCATTCCTGTGACACTAGTTGTAGATTCCGATGCTTCACTTCAGGTTTACTGTATCCCTCTGACCATCTTATTGACGATGAAACACAGAAATTGCATCGGAATTAAATAGAAAAGGCACAATACCGCCTTAAGTACAAGAAGACTGACTCTTCCTACTGTCTATTATTTGAACCAATCCTGTGACACAAGTTATAGATTCCGATGCTTCACTTCAGGTTTACTGTATCCCTTGGACCTTCTTGTTGACGATGAGACATACTAATTGCATCGGAATTAAATACAAAAGGCACAATGCCGTATTAAGTACAAGAAGGCTGACTCATCTTACTGTCTACGTTTTAACCATTCCTGTGACACTAGTTATAGATTCCGATGCTTCACTTTAGGTTTACTATATCTCTTTGACCTTCTTATTGACGACAAAACACAGAAATTACATCCGAATTAAATACAAAAGGCACAATGCCGAATTAAGTACAAGAAGACTGACTCTTCTTACTGTCTATGTTTTGAACCATTCCTGTGACACTAGTTATAGGTTCCGATGCATCACTCTCGGTTTACTGTATCCCTCTGACCTTCTTATTGATGATGAAACACAGAAATTGCATCGGAATTGAACACAAAAGGCACAATGCCGACTTAAGTACGTGTAGACTGACTTCTCCTACTGTCTTTGATTTGAACCATTCCTGTGACACTAGTTATAGATTCCGATGGTTCTTTTCCGGTTTACTGTATCCCTTGGACCTTCGTATTGACGATGAAACACAGAAATTGCATCGGAATTAAATATAAAAGGCACAATGCCGACTCAAGTACAAGAAGACTGACTCTTCCAACTGTCTATGTTTTGAACCATCCCTGTGACACTAGTTATAGATTCCGATGCTTCACTTCAGGTTTACTGTATCCCTCTGACATTCTTATTGACGATGAAACACAGAAATTGCATCGGAATTAAATAGAAATGGCACAATACCGACTTGACTACAAGAAGACTGACTCTTCTTACTGACTATGTTTTGAACCATTCCTGTGACACTAGTTATAGATTCCGATGCTCAACTTCAGGATTACTGTATCCCACACACCTTCTTAGTGACGATGAAACACAGAAATTGCACCGGAATTAAATACAAAAGGCACAATGCCGACTTAAGTAAACGAAGTGTGACCCTTTTTACTGTCTGTGTTTTGAACCATTCCTGTGACACTAGTTATAGATTCCGATTCTTCACTCCAGGTTTTTCTGTGTCCATTCGACCTTCTTATTGACGATGAAACACAGAAATTGCATCGGAATTAAATAAAAATAACACAATGCCGACTTCAGTTAAAGAAGACTGACTCTGCTTACTGTCTATGTTTTGAACCATTCCTGTGACACTAGTTATAGATTTCGATGCTTCACTTCAGGTTTACTGTATCCCTTCGACGTTCGTATTGACGATGAAACACAGAAATTGCATCGGAAGTAAATACAAAAGGCACAATGCTGACTTATGTACAAGAAGACTGACTCATCTTACTGTCTATGTTTGAACCATTCTTGTGACACTAGTTATAGATTCCGATCCTCCACTCCAGGTTTACTGTATACCTTGGCCCTTCTTATTGACGATGAAACACAGAAATTGCATCGGAATTAAATACAAAAGCAAAATGCCGACTTAAGTACAAGAAGACGGACTCTTCTTACTGACTATGTTTTGAACCAGTCCTGTGACACTAGTTATAGATTCCGATGCTTCTCTCCAGGTTTACTGTGTCCCTTGGACCTTCTTATTGACGATGGAACACAGAAATTGCATCGGAATTAAATAGAAAGGCACAATGCCGACTTAAGGACAAGAAGACTGACTGTTCTTACTGACTATGTTTTGTACCATTCCTGTGACACTAGTTATAGATTCCGATGCTTCACTTCAGGTTTACTGTATCCCTTGGACCTTCCTATTGACAATGAGACATAGAAATCGCATCGCAATTATATAGAAAAAGCACAATGCCGACTTAAGTACAAGAAGACTGCCTCTCCCTACTGACTATGCTTTGAACCATTCCTGTGACACTAGTTATAGATTCCGATGTTTCATTTCAGGTTTACAGTATCCCTCTGACCATCTTATTGACGATAAAACACAGAAATGTCATCGGAATTAAATACAAAAGCCTCAATGAAAACTTAAGTACAAAAAGACTGACTCTTCTTACTGTCTACGTTTTGAACCTTTCCTGTGACACTAGTTATGGATTCCGATGCTTCACTTCAGATTTACTGTATCCCTCTGACGTTTTTATTGACGATGAAACACAGAAATTGCGTCGGAATGAAATACAAAAGCACAATGCCGAATTATGTACAAGAAGACTGACTCCTCTTACTGTCTATGTTTTGAACCATTCCTGTGACACTAGTTATAGATTCCGATGCTTCACTCCAGGTTTACTGTATACCTTGGACCTTCTTATTGACGATGAAACACAGAAATTGCACCGGAATTAAATACAAAAGGCACAATGCCGACTTAAGTAAACAAAGCCTGACTCTTTTTACTGTCTGTGTTTTGAACCATTCCTGTGACACTAGGTATAGATCCGATTCTTCACTCCAGGTTTACTGTATCCCTTGGACCTTCTTATTAACGATGAAACACAGAAATTGCATCGGAATTAAATAAAAATATCACAATGCCGACTTCAGTTAAAGAAGACTGACTCTGCTTACTGTCTATGTTTTGAACCATTCCTGTGACACTAGTTATAGATTTCGATGCTTCACTTCAGGTTTACTGTATCCCTTGGACCTTCTTATTGACGATGAAACACAGAAATTGCATCGGAAGTAAATACAAAAGGCACAATGCTGACTTATGTACAAGAATACTGACTTATCTTACTGTCTATGTTTGAACCATTCCTGTGACACTAGTTATAGATTCCGATGATCCACTCCAGGTTTACTGTATACCTTGGCCCTTCTCATTGGCGATAAGACACAGAAATTGAATCGGAATTAAATAGAAAGGCACAATGCCGACTTAAAGACAAGAAGACTGACTCTTCTTACTGACTATGTTTTGAACCATTCCTGTGACACTAGTTATAGATTCCGATACTTCACTTCAGGTTTACTGTATCCCTTGGACCTTCCTATTGACAATGAGACATAGAAATCGCATCGCAATTATATAGAAAAAGCACAATGCCGACTTAAGTACAAGAAGACTGACTCTTCCTACTCTCTATGTTTTGAACCATTCCTGTGACACTAGTTTTTTATTCCGCTGCTTCACTTGAGGTTTACTGTATCCCTTGGACCTTCTTATTGACGATGAAACTCACTAATTGCATCGGAATTAAATACAAAAGGCACAATGCCGACTTAAGTACATGTAGAGAGACTTTTCTACTGTCTATGACTTGAACCATTCCTGTGACACTAGTTATAGATTCCGATGCTTCATTTCAGGTTTACTGTATCCCTTGGACCTTTTTATTGACGATGAAACACAGAAATTGCATCGGAACTAAATACAAAAGGCACAATGCCGACTTTAGTACAAGAAGACTGACTCTTCCAACTGTCTATGTTTTAAACCTTTCCTGTGACACTAGTTATAGATTCCGATGCTTCACTTGAGGTTTACTGTATAACTATGACCTTCTTATTGACGATGAAACACAGAAATTGCATCGGAATTAAATAGAAAAGGCACTATTCCGACTTACCTACAAGAAGACTGACTCTTCTTACTGACTATGCTTTGAACCTTTCCTGTGACACTAGTTATAGATTCCGATGCTTAACTTCAGGATTACTGTATCCCTTGGACCTTTTTATTGACGATGAGTCACAGAAATTGCATCGGAATTAAATACAAAAGGCACAATGCCGATTTAGGTACAAGAAGACTGACTCTTCTTACTGTCTATGTTTTAAACCATTCCTGTGACACTAGTTATAGACTCTGACGCTTCACTCCCGGTTTACTGTATCCCTTGGACCTTCTTATTGACGATGAAACACAGAAATTGCATCGGAATTAACTACAAAAGGTACAATGCCGACTTAGGTAAAAGATGTCTGACTCTTCTTACTGTCTGTGTTTTTAACCATTCCTGTGACACTAGTTATAGATTCCGATGCTTCACTTCAAGTTTACTGTATCCCTTGGACCTTCTTATTGACGATGAAACATAGAAATTGCATCAGAATTAAATAGAAAATGCACAATGATGACTTAAGTACAAGAAGACTGACTCTTATTACTCACTATGATTTGAACCATTCCTGTGACACTAGTTATAGATTCCGATGAATCACATCACGTTTACTGTATCCCTTGGACAATCCTATTGACGATGAAACACAGAAATTGCATCGGAATTATATAGAAAAGGCACAATGCCGACTAAAGTACAAGAATACAGACCCAACATACTGTCTATGCTTTAAACCGTCCTTGTGACACTAGTTATAGATTCCGATGCTTCACTCCAGGTTTACTGTATCCCTTGGACCGTCTTACTGACGATGAAACACAGATATTGCTTCGGAATTAAATTCAAAAAGCACAATGCCGACTTAAGTACAAGACGAATGACTCTTCATACTGACTATGATTTGAACCATTCCTGTGACACTAGTTATAGATTCCGATGAATCACATCAGGTTTACTGTATCCTTTGGACCTTCTTATTGACGATGAAACACAGAAATTGCATCAGAATTAAATAAAAGAAGCTCAATGCCGACTTAAGTACAAGAAGACTGATTCTTCCTACTCTCTATGCTTTAAACCATTCCTGTGACACTAGTTATAGATTCCGATGCTTCACTTCAGGTTTGCTATATCCCTCTGACCTTCTTAATGACGATAAAACACAGAAATTGCATCGGAATTAAATACAAAAGGCACAATGAAGACTTAAGTACAAGAAGACTGACTCTTCTCACTGTCTATGTTTTGAACGATTCCTGTAACACTAGTTATAGATTCCGATGCTTCACCCAAGGTTTACTGTATCCCTTGGAATTTCGTATTGACGATTAAACACAGAGATTGCAAGGAAATTAAATACAAAAGCGCAAAGCCGACTTAAGTACAAGAAGACGGACTCTTCTTACTGACTATGTTTTTAACCATTCCTGTGACACTAGTTATAGATTCCGATGCTTCACTTCAGGTTTGCTACATCCCTCTGACCTTCTTAATGACGATAAAACTCAGAAATTGCATTGGAATTAAATACAAAAGGCACAATGCCGACTTAAGTACAAGAAGACTGACTCTTCTTACTGTCTATGTTTTGAACGATTCCTGTAACACAAGTTATAGATTCCGATGCTTTACCCCAGGTTTACTGTATCCCTTGGAATTTCTTACTGACGATGAAACACAGAGATTGCATCGGAAATAAATAGAAGTGCACAGTGCCGACTTAAGTACAAGAAGACTAACTCATCTTACTGACTATGTTTTGAACCTTTCCTGTGACACTAGTTATGGATTCCGATGCTTCACTTCAGGTTTACTGTATCCCTTGGACCTTCCTATTGACGACGAGACTCAGAAATCGCATCGGAATGAAATAGAAAAAGCACAATGCCGACTTAAGTACAAACAGACTGACTCTTCCTAGTCTCTATGTTTTAAACCATTCCTGCGGCACTAGCGTATTATTCCGATGCTTCACTTGAGATTTACTGTATCCCTCGGACCTTCTTATTGACGATGAAACACAGAAATTGCATCGGAATTAAATACAGAAGGCACAATGCCGACTTAAGTACAAGAGGAATGACTCTTCCAACTGTCTATGTTTTGAAGCATTCCTGTGACACTAGTTATAGATTCCGATGCTTCACTTCAGGTTTACTGTATCCCTCTGACCATCTTATTGACGATGAAACACAAAAATTGCATCGGAATGAAATAGAAAAGGCACAATACCGACTTAAGTACAAGAAGACTGACTCTTCCTACTGTCTATTTTTTGAACCAATCCTGTGACACTAGTTATAGATTCGGATGCTTCACTTTACTTTTACTGTATCCCTTGGACCTTCTTATTGACGATTAAACACACTAATTGCATCGGAATTAAATACAATAGGCACAATGCCGACTTAAGTACAAGAAGACCGACTCTTGTTACTGACTATGTTTTGAACCATTCCTGTGACACAAGTTATAGATTCCGATGCTTCACTTCAGGTTACTGTATCTCTCAGACCTTCTTATTGACGATGAAACACAGAAATTGCATCGGAATTAAATAGAAAAGGCACAATTCCGACTTACCTATAAGAAGACTGACTCTTCTTACTGACTATACTTTGAACCAGTCCTGTGACACTAGTTATAGATTCCGATGCTTCTCTCCAGGTTTACTGTGCCCCTTGGACCTTCTTATTGACGATGAAACACAGAAATTGCATCGGAATTAAATAGAAAGGCACAATGCCGACTTAAGGACAAGAAGACTGACTCTTCTTACTGACTATGTTTTGAACCATTCCTGTGACACTAGTTATAGATTCCGATGCTTCACTTCAGGTTTACTGTATCCCTTGGACCTTCCTATTGACAATGAGACATAGAAATCGCATCGCAATTATATAGAAAAAGCACAATGCCGACTTAAGTACAAGAAGACTGACTCTTCCTACTCTCTATGTTTTGAACCATTCCTGTGAAACTAGTTTTTGTTCCGATGCTTCACTTGAGGTTTACTGTATCCCTTGGACCTTCTTATTGACGATGAAACACACTAATTGCATCGGAATTAAATACAAAAGGCACAATGCCGACTTAAGTCCAAGAAGACTGACTCTTCTCACTCACAATGTTTTGAACCATTCCT
The DNA here is from genome assembly GCF_021461385.2 of Schistocerca piceifrons. NCBI lineage: Eukaryota > Metazoa > Arthropoda > Insecta > Orthoptera > Acrididae > Schistocerca > Schistocerca piceifrons. Next base: position 443,918 of record NW_025727610.1, read on the forward strand.
GTGACACTAGTTATACATTCCGATGCTTCACTTCAGGTTTACTGTATCTCTCTAAATTTCGTATTGACGATGAAACATAGAAATTGCATCGGAATTAAATATAAAAGGCACATTGCCGACTTAAGTACATGTAGACAGACTTTTCCTACTGTCTATGTCTTGAACCATTCCTGTGACACTAGTTATTGATTCCGATGCTTCATTTAAGGTTTACTGTATCCCTTGGACCTTTTTATTGACGATGAAACACAGAAATTGCATCGGAACTAAATACAAAAGGCACAATGCCGACTTTAGTACAAGAAGACTAACTCTTCCAACTGTCTATGTTTTGAGCCTTTCCTGTGACACTAGTTATAGATTCCGATGCTTCACTTGAGGTTTACTGTCTCCCTATGACCTTCTTATTGACGATGAAACACAGAAATTGCATCGGAATTAAATAGAAAAGGCACAATTCCGACTTACCTACAAGAAGACTGACTCTTCTTACTGACTATGCTTTGAACCATTCCTGTGACACTAGTTATAGATTCCGATGCTTAACTTCAGGATTACTGTATCCCTTGGACCTTTTTATTGACGATGAGTCACAGAATTTGCATCGGAATTAAATACAAAAGGCACAATGCCGAATTAGGTACCAGAAGACTGACTCTTCTTACTGTCTATGTTTTGAACCATTCCTGTGACACTAGTTATAGACTCTGACGCTTCACTCCAGGTTTACTGTATCCCTTGGACCTTCTTATTGACGATGAAACACAGAAATTGCATCGGAATTAATTACAAAAGGTACAATGCCGACATAGGTAAAAGAAGTCTGACTCTTCTTACTGTCTGTGTTTTGAACCATTCCTGTGACACTAGTTATAGATTCCGATGCTTCACTCCATGTTTACTGTATCCCTTGGACCTTCTTATTGACGATGAAACATAGAAATTGCATTAGAATTAAATAGAAAATGCACAATGATGACTTAAGTACAAGACTGACTCTTATTACTGACTATGATTTGAACCATTCCTGTGACACTAGTTATAGATTCCGATGAATCACATCACGTTTCTGTATCCCTTGGACCTTCCTATTGACGATGAAACACAGAAATTGCATCGGAATTACATAGAAAGGCACAATGCCGAATAAAGTACAAAAATACAGACTCATCTTACTGTCTATGTTTTGAACCGTCCCTGTGACACTAGTTATAGACTCCGATGCTTCACTCCAGGTTTACTGTATCCCTTGGACCTTCTTAATGACGATGAAACACAGATATTGCATCGGAATTAAATACATAAAGCACAATGCCGACTTAAGTACAAGACGAATGACTCTTCATACTGACTATGTTTTGAACCATTCCTGTGACACTAGTTATAGATTCCGATGAATCACATCAGGTTTACTGTATCCCTTGGACCTTCTTATTGACGATAAAATACAGAAATTACATCGGAATGAAATACAAAAGGCACAATGCCGAATTAAGTACAAGAAGACTGACTCTTCTTACTGTCTATGTTTTGAACCATTCCTGTGACACTAGTTATAGATTCCGATGCTTCACTTCAGGTTTGCTATATCCCTCTGACCTTCTTAATGACGATAAAACACAGAAATTGCATCGGAATTAAATACAAAAGGCACAATGCCGACTTAAGTACAAGAAGACTGACTCTTCTTACTGTCTATGTTTTGAACGATTCCTGTAACACTAGTTATACATTCCGATGCTTCACCCCAGGTTTACTGTATCCCTTGGATTTTTTTACTGACGATGAAACACACTAATTGCATCGGAATTAAATACAAAAGGCACAATGCCGACTTAAGTACAAGAAGACTGACTCTTCTTACTGACTATGTTTTGAACCATTCCTGTGACACTAGTTATAGATTCCGATGCTTCACTTCAGTTTTACTGTTTCTCTCTGACCTTCTTATTGACGATGAAACACAGAAATTGCATCGGAATTAAATACAAAAGGCACATTGCCGACTTCAGTACAAGAAGACTGACTCTTCTTACTGACTATGTTTTGAACCATTCCTGTGACACTAGTTACAGATTCGGATGCTTCACTTCAGGTTTACTGTATCCCTTGGACCTTCTTATTGGCGATGAAACACAGAAATGGCATCGGAATTAAATACAAAAGGACAATGCCGTATTAAGTACAAGAAGGCTGACTCATCCTACTGTCTATGTTTTAACCATTCCTGTGACACTAGTTATAGATTCGGATGCTTCACTTCAGGTTTACTGTATCCCTCTGACCTTCTTATTGACGACAAAACGCAGAAATTACATCCGAATTAAATACAAAAGGCACAATGCCGAATTAAGTACAAGAAGAATGACTCTTCTTACTGTCTATGTTTTGAACCATTCCTGTGACACTAGTTATAGATTCCGATGCATCACTCTAGGTTTACTGTATCCCTCTGACCTTCTTATTGATGATGAAACACAGAAATTGCATCGGAATTAAATAGAAAAGGCACAATACCGACTTAAGTACAAGAAGACTGACTCTTCCTACTGTCAATGTTTTGAACCTTTCCTGTGACACTAGTTATAGATTCCGATGCTTCACTTCAGGTTTGCTGTATCCCTTGGACCTTCTTATTGACGGTGAAAAACAGAAATTGCATCGGAATTGAACACAAAAGGCACAATGCCGACTTAAGTACGTGTAGACTGACTTCTCCTACTGTCTATGATTTGAACCATTCCAGTGACACAAGTTATAGATTCCGATGGTTCATTTCAGGTTTACTGTATCCCTTGGACCTTCTTATTGACGATGAAACACAGAAATTGCATCGGAATTAAATATAAAAGGCACAATGCCGACTCAGGTACAAGAAGACTGACTCTTCCAACTGTCTATGTTTTGAACCATTCCTGTGACACTACTTATAGATTCCGATGCTTCACTTCAGGTTTACTGTATCCCTCTGACATTCTTATTGACGATGAAACACAGAAATTGCATCGGAATTAAATAGAAATGGCACAATACCAACTTGACTAAAAGAAGACTGACTCTTCTTACTGACTATGTTTTGAACCATTCCTGTGACACTAGTTATAGATTCCGATGCTCAACTTCAGGATTACTGTATCCCACTGACCTTCTTATTGACGATGAAACACAGAAATTGCATCGGAATTAAATACAAAAGGCACAATGCCGACAAAAGTACAAGAAGACTGACTCTTCTTACTGACTATGTTTTGAACCATTCCTGTGACACTAGTTATAGATTCCGATGCTTCACTTCAGGTTTACTGTATCCCTTGGACCTTCCTATTGACAAAGAGACACAGAAATCGCATCGCAATTATATAGAAAAAGCACAATGCCGACTTAAGTACAAGAAGACTGACTCTTCCTACTCTCTATGTTTTGAACCATTCCTGTGACACTAGTTTTTTATTCCGATGCTTCACTTGAGGTTTACTGTATCCCTTGGACATTCTTATTGACGATGAAACACACTAATTGCATCGGAATTAAATACAAAAGGCACAATGCCGACTTAAGTCCAAGAAGACTGACTCTTCTCACTGACTATGATTTGAACCATTCCTGTGACACTAGTTATAGATTCCGATGCTTCACTTCAGGTTTACTGTATCTCTCTGACTTTCGTATTGACGATGAAACACAGAAATTGCATCGGTATTAAATACAAAAGGCACAATGCCGACTTAAGTACATGTAGACAGACTTTTCCTACTGTCTATGTTTTGAACCATTCCTGTGACACTAGTTATAGATTCCGATGCTTCATTTCAGGTTTGCTGTATCCCTTGGACCATTTTATTGACGATGAGACACAGAAATTGCATCGGAATTAAATACAAAAGGCACAATGCCGACAAAAGTACAAGAAGACTGACTCTTCTTACTGACTATGTTTTGAACCATTCCTGTGACACTAGTTATAGATTCCGATGCTTCACTTCAGGTTTTCTGTATCCCTTAGACCTTCATATTAACGATGAAACACAGAAATTGCATCGGAATTAAATAGAAAAGGCACAATGCCGACTTAAGTACAAGTAGACTGACTCTTCTTACTGACTATGCTTTGAACCATTCCTCTGACACTTGTTATAGATTCCGATGTTTCATTTCAGGTTTACAGTATCCCTCTGACCTTCTTATTGACGATAAAACACAGAAATTTCATCGGAATTAAATACAAAATGCACAATGAAGACTTAAGGACAAGAAGACTGACTCTTCTTATTGTCCATGTTTTGAACCATTCCTGTGACACTAGTTATGGATTCCGAAGCTTCACTTCAGATTTACTGTATCCCTCTGACGTTCTTATTGACGATGAAACACAGAAATTGCGTCGGAATGAAATACAAATGGCACAATGCCGAATTACGTACAAGATGACTGACTCCTCTTACAGTCTATGTTTTGAACCATTCCTGTGACACTAGTTATAGATTCCGATGCTCAACTTCAGGATTACTGTATCCCACTGACCTTCTTATTGACGATGAAACACAGAAATTGCATCGGAATTAAATACAAAAGGCACAATGCCGACAAAAGTACAAGAAGACTGACTCTTCTTACTGACTATGTTTTGAACCATTCCTGTGACACTAGTTATAGATTCCGATGCTTCACTTCAGGTTTTCTGTATCCCTTAGACCTTCATATTAACGATGAAACACAGAAATTGCATCGGAATTAAATAGAAAAGGCACAATGCCGACTTAAGTACAAGTAGACTGACTCTTCTTACTGACTATGCTTTGAACCATTCCTCTGACACTTGTTATAGATTCCGATGTTTCATTTCAGGTTTACAGTATCCCTCTGACCTTCTTATTGACGATAAAACACAGACATTTCATCGGAATTAAATACAAAATGCACAATGAAGACATAAGGACAAGAAGACTGACTCTTCTTATTGTCCATGTTTTGAACCATTCCTGTGACACTAGTTATGGATTCCGATGCTTCACTTCAGATTTACTGTATCCCTCTGACGTTCTTATTGACGATGAAACACAGAAATTGCGTCGGAATGAAATACAAATGGCACAATGCTGAATTACGTACAAGATGACTGACTCCTCTTACAGTCTATGTTTCGAACCATTCCTGTGACACTAGTTATAGATTTCGATGCTTCACTTCAGGTTTACTGTATCCCTTGGACCTTCTTATTGACGATGAAACACAGAAATTGCATCGGACGTAAATACAAAACGCACAATGCTGACTTATGTTCAAGAAGACTGACTCATCTTACTGTCTATGTTTGAACCATTCCTGTGACACTAAATATAGATTCCGATGCTTCACTCCAGGTTTGCTGTATACCTTGGCCCTTCTTATTGACGATGAAACACAGAAATTGCATCGGAGTTAAATACAAAAGCACAATGCCGATTTAAGTACAAGAAGTCTGACTCTTCTTAATGTGCATGTTTGAACCAGTCCTGTGACACTAGTTATAGATTCCGATGCTTCTCTCTAGGTTTACTGTGTCCCTTGGACCTTCTTATTGACGATGAAACACAGAAATTGCAACGGAATTAAATAGAAAGGCACAATGCCGACTTAAGTACAAGAAGACTGACTCTTCTTACTGACTATGTTTTGAACCATTCCTGTGACACTAGTTATAGATTCCGATGCTTCACTTCAGGTTTACTGTATCCCTTGGACCTTCCTATTGACAAAGAGACACAGAAATCGCATCGCAATAATATAGAAAAAGCACAATGCCGACTTAAGTACAAGAAGACTGACTCTTCCTACTCTCTATGTTTTGAACCATTCCTGTGACACTAGTTTTTTATTCCGATGCTTCACTTGAGGTTTACTGTATCCCTTGGACATTCTTATTGACGATGAAACACACTAATTGCATCGGAATTAAATACAAAAGGCACAATGCCGACTTAAGTCCAAGAAGACTGACTCTTCTCACTGACTATGATTTGAACCATTCCTGTGACACTAGTTATAGATTCCGATGCTTCACTTCAGGTTTACTGTATCTCTCTGACTTTCGTATTGACGATGAAACACAGAAATTGCATCGGTATTAAATACAAAAGCACAATGCCGACTTAAGTACATGTAGACAGACTTTTCCTACTGTCTATGTTTTGAACCATTCCTGTGACACTAGTTATAGATTCCGATGCTTCATTTCAGGTTTACTGTATCCCTTGGACCATTTTATTGACGATGAGACACAGAAATTGCATCGGAACTAAATACAAAATGCACAATGCCGACTTTAGTACAAGAAGACTGGCTCTTCCAACTGTCGATGTTTTGAACCTTTCCTGTGACGCTAGTTATAGATTCCGATGCTTCACTTGAGGTTTACTGTATCCCAATGACCTTCTTATTGACGATGAAACACAGAAATTGCATCGGAATTAAATACTAAAAGCACAATGCCGACTTAAATACAAGAAGACTGACTCTTCTTACTGACTATGTTTTGAACCATTCCTGTGACACTAGTTATAGATTGCGATGCTTCACTTCAGGTTAACTGTATCTCTCTGACCTTCTTATTGACGATGAAACACAGAAATTGCATCGGAATTAAATACAAAAGGCACAATACCGACTTAAGTAAAAGATGTCTGACTCTTCTTACTGTCTATGTTTTAACCATTCCTGTGACACTAGTTATAGATTCCGATGCTTCACTCCAGGTTTACTGTATCCCTTGGACCTTCTTATTGACGATGAAACACAGAAATTTCACCAGAATTAAATACAAAAAGCACAATGCCGAATTAGGTACAAGAAGACGGACTCTTCTTACTGTTTATGTTTTGAACCATTCCTGTGACACTAGTTATGGATTCCGATCGTTCACTTCAGGTTTACTGTATCTCTTGGACCTTCTTATTGACGATGAAACACGGAAATTGCATTGGAATTAAATACAAATGGCACAATACCGACTTAAGTACAAGTAGACTGACTCTTCTTACTGACTATGTATTGAACCGTTCCTGTGACACTAGTCATAGATTCCGATGCTTCACTTCAGGATTACTGTATCCCTCTGACCTTCTTATTGACGATTAAACACAGAAATTGCACCGGAATTAAGTACAAAAGGCACAATGCCGACTTAAGTACAAGAAGACTGACTCTTCTTACTGACTATGTTTTGATCCATTCCTGTGACACTAGTTATAGCTTCCGATGCTTCACTTCAGGTTTACTGTATCCCTCTGACCTTATTATTGACGATGAAACACAGAAATTGCATCAGAATTAAATACAAAACTCACAATGCGGAATTATGTACAAGAAGACGGACTCATCTTACTGTCTATGTTTTGAACCATTCCTGGACACTAGTTATAGACTCCGATGCTTCACTCCACGTTTACTGTATCCCTTCGACCTTCTTATTGACGATGAAACACAGAAATTGCATCGGAATTAAATAGAAATGGCACAATACCGACTTGAGTACAAGAAGACTGACTCTTCTTACTGACTATGTTTTGAACCATTCCTGTGACGCTAGTTATAGATTCCGATGCTCAACTTCAGGATTACTGTATCCCACTGACCTTCTTAGTGACGATGAAACACAGAAATTGCTTCGGAATTAAATACAAAAGGCACAATGCCGACAAAAGTACAAGAAGACTGACTCTTCTTACTGACTATGTTTTGAACCATTCCTGTGACACTAGTTATAGATTCCGATGCTTCACTTCAAGTTTACTGTATCCCTTAGACCTTCATATTAACGATGAAACACAGAAATTGCATCGGAAATAAATAGAAAAGGCACACTGCCGACTTAAGTACAAGTAGACTGACTCTTCTTACTGACTATGCTTTGAACCATTCCTGTGACACTAGTTATAGATTCCGATGTTTCATTTCAGGTTTACAGTATCCCTCTGACCTTCTTATTGACGATAAAACTCAGAATATTCATCGGAATTAAATACAAAATGCACAATGAAGACTTAAGGACAAGAAGACTGACGCTTCTTATTGTCTATGTTTTGAACCATTCCTGTGACACTAGTTATGGATTCCGATGCTTCACTTCAGATTTACTATATCCCTCTGACGTTCTTATTGACGATGAAACACAGAAATTGCGTCGGAATGAAATACAAAAGGCACAATGCCGAATTACGTACAAGATGACTAACTCCTCTTACTGTCTATGTTTTGAACCATTCCTGTGACACTAGTTATAGATTTCGATGCTTCACTTCAGGTTTACTGTATCCCTTGGACCTTCTTATTGACGATGAAACACAGAAATTGCATTGGACGTAAATACAAAAGGCACAATGCTGACTTATGTACAAGAAGACTGACTCATCTTACTGTCTTTGTTTGAACCATTCCTGTTACACTAATTATAGATTCCGATGCTTCATTCCAGGTTTGCTGTATACCTTGGCCCTTCTTATTGACGATGAAACAAAGAAATTGCATCGGAGTTAAATACAAAAGCACAATGCAGACATAAGTACAAGAAGACCGACTCTTCTTACTGACTATGTTTTGAACCATTCCTGTGACACTAGTTATAGATTCAGATGCTTCACTTCATGTTTACTGTATCCCTCTGACCTTCTTATTGACGATAAGAGACAGAAATTCCATCGGAATTAAATACAAAAGGCACAATGCCGATTTAAGTGCAAGAAGTCTGACTCTTCTTAATGTGCATGTTTGAACCAGTCCTTTGACACTAGTTATAGTTTCCTATGCTTCACTTCCGGTTTACTGTATCCCTTGGACCTTCCTATTGACAATGAGACACAGAAATCGCATCGCAATTATATAGAATAAGCACAATGCCGACTTAAGTACAAGATGACTGACTCTTCCTACTCTCTATGTTTTGAACCATTCCTGTGACACTAGTTTTTTATTCCGATGCTTCACTTGAGGTTTACTGTATCCCTTGGACCTTCTTATTGACGATGAAACACACTAATTGCATCGGAATTAAATACAAAAGGCACAATGCCGACTTAAGTCCAAGAAGACTGACTCTTCTCACTGACTATGATTTGAACCATTCCTGTGACACTAGTTATAGATTTCGATGCTTCACTTCAGGTTTACTGTATCTCTCTGACTTTCGTATTGACGATGAAACACAGAAATTGCATCGGTATTAAATACAAAAGGCACAATGCCGACTTAAGTACATGTAGACAGACTTTTCCTACTGTCTATGTTTTGAACCATTCCGGTGACACTAGTTACAGATTCCGATGCTTCATTTCAGGTTTACTGTATCCCTTGGACCATTTTATTGACGATGAGACACAGAAAATGCACCGGAACTAAATACAAAAGGCACAATGCCGACTTTAGTACAAGAAGACTGACTCTTCCAACTGTCTATGTTTTGAACCTTTCCTGTGACACTAGTTATAGATTCAGATGCTTCACTTGAGGTTTACTGTATCCCTATGACCTTCTTATTAACGATGAAACGCAGAAATTGCATCGGAATTAAATAGAAAATGCACAATTCCGACTTACCTACAAGAAGACTGACTCTTCTTACTGACTATGTTTTGAGCCATTTCTGTGACACTAGTTATAGATTCCGATGCTTAACTTCAGGATTACTGTATCCCTTGGACCCTTTTATTGACGATGAGTCACAGAAATTGCATCGGAATTAAATACAAAAGGCACAATGCCGAATTAGGTACAAGTAGACTGACTTCTCTTACTGTCTATGTTTTGAACCATTCCTGTGACACTAGTTATAGACACTGACGCTTCACTCCAGGTTTACTGTATCCCTTGGACCTTCTTATTGACGATGCAACACAGAAATTGCATCGGACTAAATACAAAAGGTACAATGCCGACTTAGGTAAAAGAAGTCTGACTCTTCTTACTGTCTGTGCTTTGAACCATTCCTGTGACACTAGTTATGGATTCCGATGCTTCACTCCAAGTTTACTGTATCCCTTGGACCTTCTAATTGACGATGAAACATAGAAATTGCATCAGAATTAAATAGAAAATGCACAATGATGACTTAAGTACAAGAAGACTGACTCTTCTTACTGACTATATTTGAACCATTCCTGTGACGCTAGTTAAAGATTCCGATGAATCACATCAGGTATACTGTATCCCTTGGACCTTCCTATTGACGATGAAACACAGAAATTGCATCGGAATTATATAGAAAAGGCACAATGCCGACTAAAGTACAAGAATACAGACTCATCTTACTGTCTATGTTTTGAACCGTCCCTGTGACACTAGTTATAGATTCCGATGCTTCACTCCAGGTTTACTGTATCCCTTGGACCCTCTTACTGACGATGAAACACAGATATTGCATCGGAATTAAATAGACAAGGCACAATGATGACTTAAGTACAAGAAGACTGACTCTTCTTACTGACTATGATTTGAACCATTACTGTGACACTAGTTATAGATTCCGATGATTCACTTCAGGTTTAATGTATCCCTTTGACCTTCTTATTGACGATGAAACACAGAAATTGCATCGGAATTAAATACAAAAGGCACAATACCGACTTAAGTACAGGAACCCTGACTTTTCTTACTGACTATGTTTTGAACCAATTTCTGTGACACAGGTCATAGATTCCGATGCTTCACTTCAGGATTACTGTATCCCTCTGACCTTCTTAATGACGATGAAACACAGAAATTGCATCGGAATTAAATAGAAAAAGCACAATACCGACTTAAGCACATGAAGACTGACTCTTCTTACTGTCTATGTTTTGAACCATCCCTGGGACACTAGTTATAGATTCCTATGCTTCACTCCAGGTATACTGTATCCCTTGGACCTTCTTATTGACGATGAAACACAGAAATTGCATCAGAATTAAACACAATAGGTACAATGCCGACTTAAGTACAAGAAGACTGACTCTTCCTACTGACTATGTTTTGAACCATTCCTGTGACACTAGCTTTAGATTCCGATGCTTCACTTCAGGTTTACTGTATCCCTTGGACCTTCTTATTGACGATGAGACACAGAAATTGCATCGGAATTAAATAGAAAAGGCACAATGCCGACTTAAGTACAAGAATACTGTCTCATCTTACTGTCTATGTTTTTAACCGCCCTGTGACACTAGTTATAGATTCCGATGCTTCACTCCAGGTTTACTGTATCCCTTGGACCTTCTTGTTGACGATGAAACACAGAAATTGCATCGGAATTAAATACTAAAAGCACAATGCCGACTTAAATACAAGAAGACTGACTCTTCTTACTGACTATGTTTTGAACCATTCCTGTGACACTAGTTATAGATTGCGATGCTTCACTTCTGGTTTACTGTATCCCTCTGACCTTCTTATTGACGATGAAACACAGAAATTGCATCGGAATTAAATACAAAAGGCACAATACCGAGTTAAGTAAAAGATGTCTGACTCTTCTTACTGTCTATGTTTTAACCATTCCTGTGACACTAGTTATAGATTCCGATGCTTCACTCCAGGTTTACTGTGTCCCTTGGACCTTCTTATTGACGATGAAACACAGAAATTGCATCAGAATTAAATACAAAAAGCACAATGCCGAATTAGGTACAAGAAGACGGACTCTTCTTACTGTCTATGTTTTGAACCATTCCTGTGACACTAGTTATGGATTCCGATCGTTCACTTCAGGTTTACTGTATCCCATGGACCTTCTTATTGACGATGAAACACGGAAATTGCATCGGAATTAAATACAAAAGGCACAATACCGACTTAAGTACAAGTAGACTGACTCTTCTTACTGACTATGTATTGAACCATTCCTGTGACACTAGTCATAGATTCCGATGCTTCACTTCAGGATTACTGTATCCCTCTGACCTTCTTATTGACGTTAAAGACAGAAATTGCACCGGAATTAAGTACAAAAGGCACAATGCCGACTTAAGTACAAGAAGACTGACTCTTCTTAGTGACTATGTTTTGATCCATTCCTGTGACACTAGTTATAGATTCCGATGCTTCACTTCAGGTTTACTGTATCCCTCTGACCTTATTATTGACGATGAAACACAGAAATTGCATCAGAATTAAATACAAAAGGCACAACGCGGAATTATGTACAAGAAGACGGACTCATCTTACTGTCTATGTTTTGATCCATTCCTGGACACTAGTTATAGACTCCGATGCTTCACTCCAGGTTAACTGTATCTCTTCGACCTTCTTATTGACGATGAAACACAGAAATTGCATTGGAATTAAATACAAAAGGCACAATGCCGACTTAAGTAAAAGAAGTCTGACTCTTCTTACTGTCTATGTTTTGAACCATTCCTGTGACACTAGTTATAGATTCCGATGCTTCACTCCAGGTTTACTGTATCCCTTGGACCTTCTTATTGACGATGGAACACAGAAATTGCATCAGAATTAAATAGAAAAGGCACAATGATGACTTAAGTACAGGAAGACTGACTCTTCTTACTGACTATGTTTTGAACCATTCCTGTGACACTAGTTATAGACTCTGACCCTTCACTCCAGGTTTACTGTATCCCTTGGACCTTCTTATTGACGATGCAACACAGAAATTGCATCGGACTAAATACAAAAGGTACAATGCCGACTTAGGTAAAAGAAGTCTGACTCTGCTTACTGTCTGTGATTTGAACCATTCCTGTACACTAGTTATAGATTCCGATGCTTCACTCCAAGTTTACTGTATCCCTTGGACCATCCTATTGACGATGAAACACAGAAATTGCCTCGGAATTATATAGAACAGGCACAATGCCGACTAAAGTACAAGAATACAGACTCATCTTACTGTCTATGTTTGAACCGTCCCTGTGACACTAGTTATAGATTCCGATGCTTCACTCCATGTTTACTGTATCCCTTGGATCTTCTTACTGACGATGAAACACAGATATTGCATCGGAATTAAATACAAAAAGCACAATGCCGACTTAAGTACAAGACGAATGACTCTTCATACTGACTATGATCTGAACCATTCCTCTGACACTAGTTATAGATTCCGATGAATCACATCAGGTTTACTGTATCCCTTGGAACTTCTTATTGGCGATGAAACACAGAAATTGCATCAGAATTAAATAGAAAAGGCACAATGATGACTTAAGTACAAGAAGACTGACTCTTCTTACTGACTATGATTTGAACCATTACTGTGACACTAGTTATAGATTCCGATGATTCACTTCTGGTTTAATGTATCCCTTGGACCTTCTTATTGACGATGAAACACAGAAATTGCATCGGAATTAAATACAAAAGGCACAATACCGACTTAAGTACAAGTAGACTGACTCTTCTTACTGACTATGTATTGAACCATTCCTGTGACACTAGTCATAGATACCGATGCATCACTTCAGGATTACTGTATCCCTCTGACCTTCTTATTGACGATTAAAGACAGAAATTGCACCGGAATTAAGTACAAAAGGCACAATGCCGACTTAAGTCCAAGAAGACAGACTCTTCTTACTGTCCATGTTTTGAACCATCCCTGGGACACTAGTAATAAATTCCTATGCTTCACTCCAGGTTTACTGTATCCCTTGGACCTTCTTCTTGAGGATGAAACACAGAAATTGCATCGGAATTAAATACAATAGGCACAATGCCGACTTAAGTACAAGAAGACTGACTCTTCATACTGCCTATGTTTTGAACCATTCCTGTGACACTAGTTACAGATTCCGTTGCTTCACTTCAGGTTTACTGTATCCCTTGGACCTTCTTATTGACGATGAAACACAGAAATTGCATATGAATTAAATAGAAAAGGCACAATGCCGACTTAAGTACAAGAATACTGACTCATCTTACTGTCTATGTTTTGAACCGTCCCTGTGACACTAGTTATAGATTCCGATGCTTCACTCCAGGTTTACTGTATCCCTTGGACCTTCTTATTGACGATGAAACACAGGAATTGCATCGGAATTTAATACAAAAGCACAATGCCGACTTAAGTACAAGAAGACTGACTCTTCTTACTGACTATGTTTTGATCCATTCCTGTGACACTAGTTATAGATTCCGATGCTTCACTTCAGGTTCACTGTATCCCTCTGACCTTATTATTGACGATGAAACACAGAAATTGCATCAGAATTAAATACAAAAGGCACAATGCCGAATTATGTACAAGAAGACGGACTCATCTTACTGTCTATGTTTTGAAACATTCCTGGACACTAGTTATAGACTCCGATGCTTCACTCCAGGTTTACTGTATCTCTTCGACCTTCTTATTGACGATGAAACACAGAAATTGCATCGGAATTAAATACAAAAGGCACAATGCCGACTTAAGTAAAAGAAGTCTGACTCTTCTTACTGTCTATGCTTTGAACCATTCCTGTGACACTAGTTATAGATTCCGATCCCTCACTCCAGGTTTACTGTATCCCTTGGACCTTCTTACAGACGATGAAACACAGATATTGCACCGGAATTAAATACAAAAAGCACAATGCCGGCTTAAGTACAAGACGAATGACTCTTCTTACTGACTATGATTTGAACCATTCCTGTGACACTAGTTATAGATCCCGATGAATCACGTCAGGTTTACTCTATCCCTTGGACCTTCCTATTGACGATGAAACACAGAAATTGCATCAGGATTAAATACAAAAGGCACAATGCCGAATTATGTACAAGAAGACGGACTCATCTTACTGTCTATGTTTTGAACCATTCCTGGACACTAGTTATAGACTCCGATGCTTCAATCCAGGTTTACTGTATCCCTTCGACCTTCTTATTGACGATGAAACACAGAAATTGCATCGGAATTAAACACAAAAGGCACAATGCCGACTTAAGTAAAAGAAAACTGACTCTTCTTAGTGTCTATGTTTGGAACCATTCCTGTGACACTAATTATAGATTCCGATGCTTCACTCCAGGTTTACTGTATCCCTTGGACCTTCTTATTGACGATGAAACACAGAAATTGCATCACAATTAAATAGAAAAGGCACAATGATGACTTAAGTACAAGAAGACTGACTCTTCTTACTGACTATGTTTTGAACCATTCCTGTGACACTAGTTATAGACTCTGACGCTTCACTCCAGGTTTACTGTATCCCTTGGACCTTCTTATTGACGATGCAACACAGAAATTGCATCGGACTAAATACAAATGGTACAATGCCGACATAGGTAAAAGAAGTCTGACTCTTCTTACTGTCTGTGCTTTGAACCATTCCTGTGACACTAGTTATAGATTCCGATGCTTCACTCCAAGTTTACTGTATCCCTTGGACCTTCTTATTGACGATGAAACATAGAAATTGCATCAGAATTAAATAGAAAATGCACAATGATGACTTAAGTACAAGAAGACTGACTCTTCTTACTCACTATGTTTTGAACCATTCCTGTGACACTAGTTATAGATTCCGATGAATCACATAAGGTTTACTGTATCCCTTGGACCTTCCTATTGACGATGAAACACAGAAATTGCATCGGAATTATATATAAAAGGCACAATGCCGACTAAAGTACAAGAATACAGACTCATCTTACTGTCTATGTTTTGAACCGTCCCTGTGACACTAGTTATAGATTCCGATGATTCACTTCAGGTTTAATGTATCCCTTGGACCTTCCTATTTACGATGAAACACAGAAATTGCATCGGAATGAAATAGAAAAGGCACAATGCCGACTTAAGCACATGAAGACTGACTCTTCTTACTGTCTATGTTTTGAACCATCCCTGGGACACTAGTTATAGATTCCTATGCTTCACTCCAGGTATACTGTATCCCTTGGACCTTCTTATTGACGATGAAACACAGAAATTGCATCAGAATTAAATACAATAGGCACAATGCCGACTTAAGTACAAGAAGACTGACTCTTCCTACTGTCTATGTTTTGAACCATTCCTGTGACACTAGCTTTAGATTCCGATGCTTCACTTCAGGTTTACTGTATCCCTTGGACCTTCTTATTGACGATGAGACACAGAAATTGCATCGGAATTAAATAGAAAAGGCACAATGCCGACTTAAGTACAAGAATACTGACTCATCTTACTGTCTATGTTTTTAACCTCCCTGTGACACTAGTTATAGATTCCGATGCTTCACTCCAGGTTTACTGTATCCCTTGGACCTTCTTGTTGACGATGAAACACAGAAATTGCATCGGAATTAAATACTAAATGCACAGTGTAGACTTAAATACAAGAAGACTGACTCTTCTTACTGACTATGTTTTGAACCAGGCCTGTGACACTAGTTATAGATTCCGAGGCTTCACTCCAGGTTTACTGTATCCCTTGGACCTTCTTGTTGACGATGAAACACAGAAATTGCATCGGAATTAAATACTAAATGCACAGTGTAGACTTAAATACAAGAAGACTGACTCTTCTTACTGTCTATGTTTTAACCATTCCTGTGACACTAGTTATGTATTCCGATCGTTCACTTCAGGTTTACTGTATCCCTTGGACCTTCTTATTGCCGATGAAACACGGAAATTGCATCGGAATTAAATACAAAAGGCAAAATACCGACTTAAGTACTAGTAGACTGACTCTTCTTACTGACAATGCATTGAACCATTCCTGTGACACTACTCATAGATTCCGATGCTTCACTTCAGGATTACTGTATCCCTCTGACCTTCTTATTGACGATTAAACACAGAAATTGCACCGGAATTAATTTCAAAAGGCACAATGCCGACTTAAGTACAAGAAGACTGACTCTTCTTACTGTCTATGTTTTGAACCATCCCTGGGACACTAGTAATAAATTCCTATGCTTCCCTCCAGGTTTACTGTATCCCTTGGACCTTCTTCGTGAGGATGAAACACAGAAATTGCATCGGAATTAAATACAATAGGCACAATGCCGACTTGAGTACAAGAAGACTGACTCTTCCTACTGTCTATGTTTTGAACCATTCCTGTGACACTAGTTATAGATTCCGATGCTTCGCTTCAGGTTCACTGTATCCCTTGGACCTTCTTATTGACGATGAAACACAGAAATTGCATATGAATTAAATAGAAAAGGCACAATGCCGACATAAGTACAAGAATACTGACTCATCTTACTGTCTATGTTTTGAACCGTCCCTGTGGCCCTAGTTATAGATTCCGATGCTTCACTCCAGGTTTACTGTATCCCTTGGACCTTCTTATTGACGATGAAACACAGAAATTGCTTCAGAATTAAATACAAAAGGCACAATGCCGAATTATGTACAAGAAGACGGACTCATCTTACTGTCTATGATTTGAACCATTCCTGGACACTAGTTATAGACTCCGATGCTTCACTCCAAGTTTACTGTATCCCTTCGACCTTCTTATTGACGATGAAACACAGAAATTGCATCGGAATTAAACACAAAAGGCACAATGCCGACTTAAGTGAAAGAAGTCTGACTCTTCTTACTGTCTATGTTTGGAACCATTCCTGTGACACTAGTTATAGATTCCGATGCTTCACTCCAGGTTTACTGTATCCCTTGGACCTTCTTATTGACGATGAAACACAGAAATTGCATCAGAATTAAATAGAAAAGGCACAATGATGACTTAAGTACAAGAAGACTGACTCTTCTTACTGACTAAGATTAGAACCATTACTGTGACACTAGTTATAGATTCCGATGATTCCACTTCAGGTTTAATGTATCCCTTGGACCTTCCTATTGACGATGAAACACAGAAATTGCATCGGAATGAAATAGAAAAGGCACAATGCCGACTTAAGCACATGAAGACTGACTCTTCTTACTGTCTATGTTTTGAACCATCCCTGGGACACTAGTTATAGATTCCTATGCTTCACTCCAGTATACTGTATCCCTTGGACCTTCTTATTGACGATGAAACACAGAAATTGCATCAGAATTAAATACAATAGGCACAATGCCGACTTAAGTAAAAGAAGACTGACTCTTCCTACTGTCTATGTTTTGAACCATTCCTGTGACACTAGCTTTAGATTCCGATTCTTCACTTCAGGTTTACTGTATCCCTTGTACCTTCTTATTGACGATGAGACACAGAAATTGCATCGGAATTAAATAGAAAAGGCACATTGCCGACTTAAGTACAAGAAGTCTGACTCTTCTTACTGTCTGTGATTTGAACCATTCCTGTGACACTAGTTATATTCCGATGCTTCACTCCAGGTTTACTGTATCCCTTGGACTTTCTTATTGACGATGAAACACAGAAATTGCATCAGAATTAAATAGAAAAGGCACAATGATGACTTAAGTACAAGAAGACCGACTCTTCCTACTGACTATGTTTTGAACCATTCCTGTGACACTAGTTATAGATTCCGACGATTCCCTTCAGGTTTACCGTATCGCTTGGACTTTCTTATTGACGATGAAACACAGAAATTGCATCGAATTAAATACAAAAGGCACAATACCGACTTAAGTACAAGAAGACTGACTCTTCTTACTGTCTATGTTTTGAACCATTCCTGTGCCACTAGTCATAGATTCCGATGGATCACTTCAGGATTACTGTATCCCTCTGACCCTCTTATTGACGATGAAACACAGAAATTGCACCGGAATTAAATACAAAAGGCACAATGCGACTTAAGTACAAGAAGACTGACTCTTCTTACTGCCTATGTTTTGAACCATCCCTTTGACACTAGTTATAGATTCCGATGCTTCACTCCAGGTTTACTGTATCCCTTGGACCTTCTTATTGACGATGAAACACAGAAATTGTATCGGAATTAAATACAAAGGGCACAATGCCGACTTAAGTAAAAGAAGTCTGACTCTTCTTACTGTCTATGTTTTGAACCATTCCTGTGACACTAGTTATAGATTCCGATGCTTCACTCCAGGTTTACTGTATCCCTTGGACCCTCTTATTGACGATGAAACACAGAAATTGCATCAGAATTAAATAGAAAATGCACAATGATGACTTAAGTACAAGAAGACAGCCTCTTCTTACTGACTATGTTTTGAACCATTCTGTGACACTAGTCATAGATTCCGATGGTTAACATCAGGATAACTGTATCCCTTGGACCTTCTTATTGACGATGAAAACAGAAATTGCATCGGAATAAATCGAAAAGGCACAATGCCGAATTAAGTACAAGAAAACTGACTCTTCTTACTGTCTATGTTTTGAACCATTCCTGTGACTCTAGTTATAGATTCCGATGCTTCACTTCAGGTTTACTGTATCCCTCTGACATTCTTATTGACGGTGAAACACAGGAATTGCATCGGAATTAAATACAAAACGCACAATGCCGACATAAGTGCAAGAAGACTGACTCTTCTTACTGTCTATGTTTTGAACCATTCCTGTGACACTAGTTATAGATTCAGATGCTTCAATGTAGGTCTACTGTATCCCTTGGACCTTCTTATTGACGATGAAACACAGAAATTGCATCGGAATTAAATACAAAAGGCACAATGCCGACTTAAGTACATGTAGACTGACTTTTCCTGCTGTCTATGTTTTGAACCATTCCTGTGACATTAGTTACAAATTTCGATGGTACGTTTCAGGTTTACTGTATCCCTTGGACCTTCTTATTGCCGATGAAACACAGAAATTGCATCGGAATTAAATAGAATAGGCACAATGCCAACTTAACAACAAGAAGACTGACCCTTCTTACTGAGTATGTTTGAACCATTCCTGTGACACTAGTTATAGATTCCGATGCTTATCTTCAGGATTACTGTATCCCTTGGACCTTTCGTATTGACGATGAAACACAGAAATTCCAGCGGAATTAAATACAAAAGGCTCAATGCCGAATTAAGTACAGGAAGACTGATTCTTCATACTGTCTATGTTTTGAACCATTCCTGTGACACTAGTTATAGACTCTGATACTTCACTCCAGGTTTACTGTATCCCTTGGACCTTCATATTGACGATGAAACACAGAAATTGCATCGCAATTAAATACAGAAGGCACAATGCTGACTTAAGTACAAGAAGTCTGACTCTTCTGACAGTCTGTGATTTGAACCATTCCTGTGACACTAGTTATAGATTCCGATGCTTCACTCCAGGTTTACTGTATCCCTTGGACCTCCTTATTGACGATGAAACACAGAAATTGCATCGGAATTAAACCCAAAAAGCACAATGCAGACTTAAGTACAAGAAGACTGACTCTTTTTACTGACTATGTTTTGAACCATTCCTGTGATACTAGTTATAGATTCCGATGCTTCACTTCATGTTTACTGTATCCCTCCCACCTTCTTATTGACGATGAAAGACAGAAAAATTGCATTAGAATTAAATACAAAAAGCACAATGCCGAATTAACTACAAGAAGACTGACTCTTCTTACTGAATATGTTTTGAACCATCCCTGGGACACTAGTTATAGAATCCGATGCTTCACTCCAGGTTTACTGTATCCCTTGGACCATCGTATTGACGATGGAACACAAAAATTGCATCGGAATTAAATACAATAGGCACAATGCCGACTTAAGTACAAGAAGACGGACTCTTCCATCTGTCTATGTTTTGAACTATTTCTGTGACACAAGTTATAGATTCTGATGCTTCACTTCAGGTTCACTGTATCCCTTGTTCGTTCTTATTGACGATGAATCACAGAAATTGGATCGGAATTAAGTAGAAAAGGCACAATGCCGACCTAAGTACAAGAATACTGACTCATCTTACTGTCTATGTTTTGAACCATCCCTGTGACACTAGTTATAGATTTCGATGCTTCACTCCAGGTTTACTGTATCCCTTCGACTTTCTTTTTGACGATGACACAAAAAAATTGCATCGCAATTAAATACAAATAGTACAATGCCGACTTAAGTACAAGAAGACTGACTCTTCTTACTGACTATGCTTTGAACCATTCCTGTGACACTAGTTATAGATTCCGATGCATCACTTCAGGTTTACTGTATCCCTCTGACCTTCGTATTGACATGGAAACACAGAAATTGCATCGGAATTAATTACAAACGGCACAATACCGACTTAAGTACAAGAAGCCTGACTCTTCTTACTGACTATGTTTTGAAACATTCCTGTGACACTAGTCATAGATTCTGATGCTTCACTTCAGGATTACTGTATCCCTCTGACCTTCTTATTGACGATCAAACACAGAAATAGCATCGGAATTAAATACAAAAGGCACAATGCCGACTTAAGTAAAAGAAGTCTGACTCTTCTTACTGTCTATGGTTTGAACCAATCCTGTGACACTAGTTATAGATTCCGATGCTTCACTCCAGGTTTACTGTATCCCTTGGACCTTCTTATTGACGATGAAATACAGAAATGGCATCAGAATTAAATAGAAAAGGCACAATGATGACTTAAGTACAAGAAGACCGACTCTTCCTACTGACTATGTTTTGAACCATTCCTGTGACACTAGTCGTAGATTCCGATGCTTCACTTCAGGATTACTGTATCCCTCTGACCTTCTTGTTGACGATGAAACACAGAAATTGCACCGGAATTAAATACAAAAGGCACAATGCCGACTTAAGTACAAGAAGACTGACTCTTCTTACTGCCTATGTTTTGAACCATCCCTGTGACACTAGTTATAGATTCCGATGCTTCACTCCAGGTTTACTGTATCCCTTTGACCTTCTTATTGACGATGAAACACAGAAATTGTATCGGAATTAAATACAAAAGGCACAATGCCGACTTAAGTACAAGAAGACTGACTCTTCTTACTGACTATGTTTTGAACCATTCCTGTGACACTACTTATAGATTCCGATGCTTCACTCCATGTTTACCGTATCCCTTGGACCTTCTTATTGACGATGAAACACAGAATTTGCATCGGAATTAAATAGAAAAGGCACAATGCCGACTAAAGTACAAGAAGACTGACTCTTCCGACAGTCTATGTTTTGAACCATTCCTGTGACACTAGTTATAGATTCCGGTGCTTCACTCCAGGTTTACTGTATCCCTTGGACCTTCTTATTGACGATGAAACACAGAAATTGCATCGGAATTAAATACAAAAGGCACAATGCCGAAATAAGTACAAGAAAACTGACTCTTCTTACTGTCTATGTTTTTAACCATTCCTTTGACTCTAGTTATAGATTCCGATGCTTGACTTCAGGTTTACTGTATCCCTCTGACCTTCTTATTGACGGTGAAACACAGAAATTGCATCGGAATTAAATACAATAGGCACAATGCCGACATAAGTACAAGAAGACTGACTCTTCTTACTGTCTATGTTTTGAACCATTCCTGTGACACTAGGTATAGATTCAGATGCTTCAATTTAGGTCTACTGTATCCCTTGGACCATCTTATTGACGATGAAACAAAGAAGTTCCAGCGGAATTAAATACAAAAGGCTCAATGCCGAATTAAGTACAGGATGACTGACTCTTCATACTGTCTATGTTTTGAACCACTCCTGTGACACTAGTTATAGACTCTGATACTTCACTCCAGGTTTACTGTATCCCTTGGACCTTCCTATTGACGATGAAACACAGAAATTGCATCGCAATTAAATACAGAAGGCACAATCCCGATTTAAGTACAAGAAGTCTGACTCTTCTTACTGCCTGTGATTTGATCCATTCCTGTGACACTAGTTATAGATTCCGATGCTTCACTTCAGGTTTACTGTATGCCTCTGACCTTATTATTGACGATGAAACACAGAAATTGCATCAGAATAAAATACAAAAGGCACAATGCCGAGTTATGTACAAGAAGACGGACTCATCTTACTGTCTATGTTTTGAACCATTCCTGGACACTAGTTATAGACTCTGATACTTCACTCCAGGTTTACTGTATCCCTTGGACCTTCTTATTGACGATGAAACACATAAATTGCATCGCAATTAAATACAGAAGGCACAATGCCGACTTAAGTACAAGAAGTCTGACTCTTCTTACTGTCTGTGATTTGAACCATTCCTGTGACACTAGTTATAGATTCCGATGCTTCACTCCAGGTTTACTGTATCCCTTGGACCTTCTTATTGACGATGAAACACAGAAATTGCATCAGAATTAAATAGAAAATGCACAATGATGACTTAAGTACATGAAGACCGACTCTTCCTACTGACTATGTTTTGAACCATTCCTGTGACACTAGTTATAGATTCCGACGATTCCCTTCAGGTTTACCGTATCCCTTGGACTCTCTTATTGACGATGAAACACAGAAATTGCATCGGAAGTAAATTCAAAAGGCACAATACCGAATTAAGTACAAGAAAACTGACTCTTCTTACTGTCTATGTTTTGAACCATTCCTGTGACACTAGTCATAGATTCCGATGGTTAACATCAGGATTACTGTATCCCTTGGACCTTCTTATTGACGATGAAAAACAGAAATTGCATCGGAATTAAATCCAAAAGGCACAATGCCGAATTAAGTACAAGAAAACTGACTCTTCTTACTGTCTATGTTTGAACCATTCCTGTGACTCTAGTTATAGATTCCGATGCTTCACTTCAGGTTTACTGTATCCCTCTGACCTTCTTATTGACGGTGAAACACAGGAATTGCATCGGAATTAAATACAAAAGGCACAATGCCGACATAAGTACAAGAAGACTGACTCTTCTTACTGTCTATGTTTTGAACCATTCCTGTGACTCTAGTTATAGATTCCGATGCTTCACTTCAGGTTTACTGTATCCCTTTGACCTTCTTATTGACGATGAAACACAGAAATTGTATCGGAATTAAATACAAAAGGCACAATGCCGACTTAAGTACAAGAAGACTGACTCTTCTTACTGACTATGTTTTGAACCATTCCTGTGACACTACTTATAGATTCCGATGCTTCACTCCATGTTTACTGTATCCCTTGGACCTTCTTATTGACGATGAAACACAGAATTTGCATCGGAATTAAATAGAAAAGGCACAATGCCGACTAAAGTACAAGAAGACTGACTCTTCCGACAGTCTATGTTTTGAACCATTCCTGTGACACTAGTTATAGATTCCGGTGCTTCACTCCACGTTTACTGTATCCCTTGGACCTTCTTATTGACGATGAAACACAGAAATTGCATCGGAATTAAATACAGAAGGCACAATGCCGACTTAAGTACAAGAAGTCTGACTCTTCTTACTGTCTGTGATTTGAACCATTCCTGTGACACTAGTTATAGATTCCGATGCTTCACTCCAGGTTTACTGTATCCCTTGGACCTTCTTATTGACGATGAAACACAGAAATTGCATCAGAATTAAATAGAAAAGGCACAATGATGACTTAAGTACATGAAGACCGACTCTTCCTACTGACTATGTTTTGAACCATTCCTGTGACACTAGTTATAGATTCCGACGATTCCCTTCAGGTTTACCGTATCCCTTGGACTCTCTTATTGACGATGAAACACAGAAATTGCATCGGAATTAAATTCAAAAGGCACAATACCGACTTAAGTACAAGAAGACTGACTCTTCTTACTGTCTATGTTTTGAACCATTCCTGTGCCACTAGTCATAGATTCCGATGGTTTACTTCAGGATTACTGTATCCCTCTGACCCTCTTATTGACGATGAAACACAGAAATTGCACCGGAATTAAATACAAAATGCACAATGCCGACTTAAGTACAAGAAGACTGACTCTTCTTACTGCCTATGTTTTGAACCATCCCTGTGACACTAGTTATAGATTCCGATGCTTCACTCCAGGTTTACTGTATCCCTTGGACCTTCTTATTGACGATGAAGCACAGAAATTGTATCGGAATTAAATACAAAAGGCACAATGCCGACTTAAGTAAAAGAAGTCTGACTCTTCTTACTGTCTATGTTTTGAACCATTCCTGTGACACTAGTTATAGATTCCGATGCTTCACTCCAGGTTTACTGTATCCCTTGGACCCTCTTATTGACGATGAAACACAGAAATTGCATCAGAATTAAATAGAAAATGCACAATGATGACTTAAGTACAAGAAGACAGACTCTTCTTACTGACTATGTTTTGAACCATTCCTGTGACACTAGTCATAGATTCCGATGGTTAACATCAGGATTACTGTATCCCTTGGACCTTCTTATTGACGATGAAAAACAGAAATTGCATCGGAATTAAATCCAAAAGGCACAATGCCGAATTAAGTACAAGAAAACTGACTCTTCTTACTGTCTATGTTTTGAACCATTCCTGTGACTCTAGTTATAGATTCCGATGCTTCACTTCAGGTTTACTGTATCCCTCTGACATTCTTATTGACGGTGAAACACAGGAATTGCATCGGAATTAAATACAAAAGGCACAATGCCGACATAAGTACAAGAAGACTGACTCTTCTTACTGTCTATGTTTTGAACCATTCCTGTGACACTAGTTATAGATTCAGATGCTTCAATTTAGGTCTACTGTATCCCTTGGACCTTCTTATTGACCATGAAACACAGAAATTGCATCGGAATTAAATACAAAAGGCACAATGCCGACTTAAGTACATGTAGATTGACTTTTCCTGCTGTCTATGTTTTGAACCATTCCTGTGACATTAGTTACAAATTTCGATGGTACGTTTCAGGTTTACTGTATCCCTTGGACCTTCTTATTGACGATGAAACACAGAAATTGCATCGGAATTAAATAGAATAGGCACAATGCCAACTTAACTACAAGAAGACTGACCCTTCTTACTGAGTATGTTTGAACCATTCCTGTGACACTAGTTATAGATTCCGATGCTTATCTTCATGATTACTGTATCCCTTGGACCTTTCGTATTGACAATGAAACACAGAAATTCCAGCGGAATTAAATACAAAAGGCTCAATGCCGAATTAAGTACAGGAAGACTGACTCTTCATACTGTCTATGTTTTGAACCATTCCTGTGACACTAGTTATAGACTCTGATACTTCACTCCAGGTTTACGGTATCCCTTGGACCTTCATATTGACGATGAAACACAGAAATTGCATCGCAATTAAATACAGAAGGCACAATGCCGACTTAAGTACAAGAAGTCTGACTCTTCTGACTGTCTGTGATTTGAACCATTCCTGTGACACTAGTTATAGATTCCGATGCTTCACTCCGGGTTTACTGTATCCCTTGGACCTCCTTATTGACGATGAAACACAGAAATTGCATCGGAATTAAACCCAAAAAGCACAATGCAGACTTAAGTACAAGAAGACTGACTCGTTTTACTGACTATGCTTTGAACCATTCCTGTGATACTAGTTATAGATTCCGATGCTTCACTCCAGGTTTACTGTATCCCTCTCACCTTCTTATTGACGATGAAAGACAGAAAAATTGCATTAGAATTAAATACAAAAAGCACAATGCCGAATTAACAACAAGAAGACTGACTCTTCTTACTGACTATGTTTTGAACCATCCCTGGGACACTAGTTATAGAATCCGATGCTTCACTCCAGGTTTACTGTATCCCTTGGACCATCGTATTGACGATGGAACACAAAAATTGCATCGGAATTAAATACAATTGGCACAATGCCGACTTAAGTACAAGAAGACGGACTCTTCCATCTGTCTATGTTTTGAACCATTTCTGTGACACAAGTTATAGATTCTGATGCTTCACTTCAGCTTTACTGTATCCCTTGGTCGTTCTTATTGACGATGAATCACAGAAATTGGATCGGAATTAAGTAGAAAAGGCACAATGCCGACCTAAGTACAAGAATACTGACTCATCTTACTGTCTATGTTTTGAACCGTCCCTGTGACAGTAGTTATAGATTTCGATGCTTCACTCCAGGTTTACTGTATCCCTTCGACTTTCTTATTGACGATGACACAAAAAAATTGCATCGCAATTAAATACAAATATTACAATGCCGACTTAAGTACAAGAAGACTGACTCTTCCTACTGACTATGCTTTGAAACATTCCTGTGACACTAGTTATAGATTCCGATGCATCACTTCAAGTTTACTGTATCCCTCTGACCTTCGTATTGACAGGGAAACACAGAAATTGCATCGGAAGTAATTACAAAAGGCACAATACCGACTTAAGTACAAGAAGCCTGACTCTTCTTACTGACTATGTTTTGAAACATTCCTGTGACACTAGTCGTAGATTCTGATGCTTCACTTCAGGATTACTGTATCCCTCTGACCTTCTTATTGACGATGAAACACAGAAATAGCATCGGAATTAAATACAAAAGGCACAATGCCGACTTAAGTAAAAGAAGTCTGACTCTTCTTACTGTCTATGGTTTGAACCAATCCTGTGACACTAGTTATAGATTCCGATGCTTCACTCCAGGTTTACTGTATTCCTTGGACCTTCTTATTGACGATGAAACACAGAAATTGCATCAGAATTAAATAGAAAAGGCACAATGATGACTTAAGTACAAGAAGACCGACTCTTCCTACTGACTATGTTTTGAACCATTCCTGTGACACTAGTCATAGATTCCGATGCTTCACTTCAGGATTACTGTATCCCTCTGACCTTCTTGTTGACGATGAAACACAGAAATTGCACCGGAATTAAATACAAAAGGCACAATGCCGACTTAAGTACAAGAAGACTGACTCTTCTTACTGCCTATGTTTTGAACCATCCCTGTGACACTAGTTATAGATTCCGATGCTTCACTCCAGGTTTACTGTATCCCTTGGACCTTCTTATTGACGATGAAACACAGAAATTGTATCGGAATTAAATACAAAAGGCACAATGCCGACATAAGTACAAGAAGACTGACTCTTCTTACTGACTATGTTTTAAACCATTCCTGTGACACTACTTATAGATTCCGATGCTTCACTCCATGTTTACTGTATCCCTTGGACCTTCTTATTGACGATGAAACACATAATTTGCATCGGAATTAAATACAAAAGGCACAATGCCGACTAAAGTACAAGAAGACTGACTCTTCCGACAGTCTATGTTTTGAACCATTCCTGTGACACTAGTTACAGATTCCGGTGCTTCACTCCAGGTTTACTGTATCCCTTGGACCTTCTTATTGACGATGAAAGACAGAAATTGCATCGGAATTAAATACAAAAGGCACAATGCCGAAATAAGTACAAGAAAACTGACTCTTCTTACTGTCTATGTTTTTAACCATTCCTTTGACTCTAGTTATAGATTCCGATGCTTGACTTCAGGTTTACTGTATCCCTCTGACCTTCTTATTGACGGTGAAACACAGAAATTGCATCGGAATTAAATACAATAGGCACAATGCCGACATAAGTACAAGAAGACTGACT
Source organism: Schistocerca piceifrons (assembly GCF_021461385.2). Lineage (NCBI taxonomy): Eukaryota > Metazoa > Arthropoda > Insecta > Orthoptera > Acrididae > Schistocerca > Schistocerca piceifrons. The sequence goes on from NW_025727610.1 coordinate 472,230, forward strand.
CTTCTTACTGTCTATGTTTTGAACCATTCCTGTGACACTAGGTATAGATTCAGATGCTTCAATTTAGGTCTAGTGTATCCCTTGGACCATCTTATTGACGATGAAACAAAGAAGTTCCAGAGGAATTAAATACAAAAGGCTCAATGCCGAATTAAGTACAGGATGACTGACTCTTCATACTGTCTATGTTTTGAACCACTCCTGTGACACTAGTTATAGACTCTGATACTTCACTCCAGGTTTACTGTATCCCTTGGACCTTCCTATTGACGATGAAACACAGAAATTGCATCAGAATTAAATACAAAAGGCACAATGCCGAATTAAGTACAAGAAGACTGACTCTTGTTACTGTCTATGCTTTGAACCATTCCTGTGACACTAGTCATAGTTTCCGATGCTTCACTTCAGGTTTACTGTATCCCTTGGACCTTCGTATTGACGATGAAATACAAAAATTGCATCGGAATTAAATACAAATAGCACAATGCCGACTTAAGTACAAGATGACTGACTCTTCTTACTGACTATGTTTTGAACCATTCCTGTGACACTAGTTATAGATTCCGATGCTTCACGTCAGGTTTACTGTATCCCTCTGACCTTCTTATTGACGGTGAAACACAGAAATTGCATCGGAATTAAATACAAAAGGCACAATGCCGACATAAGTACAAGAAGACTGACTCTTCTTACTGACTATGTTTTGAACCATTCCTGTGACACTAGTCATAGATTCCAATGCTTCACTTCAGGATTACTGTATCCCTCTGACCTTCTTATTGACGATGAAACACAGAAATAGCATCGGAATTAAATACAAAAGGCACAATGCCGACTTAAGTAAAAGAAGTCTGACTCCTCTTACTGTCTGTGACTTGAACAAATCCTGTGACACTAGTTGTAGATTCCGATGCCTCACTCCAGGTTTATTGTATCCCTTGGACCTTCTTATTGACGATGAAACACAGAAATTGCATCACAATTAAATAGAAAAGGCACAATGATGACTTAAGTACAAGAAGACCGACTCTTCTTACAGACTATGTTTTGAACCATTCCTGTGACACTAGTTATAGGTTCCGACGATTCCCTTCAGGTTTACTGTATCCCTTGGACCTTCTTGTTGACGATGAAACACAAAAATTGCATCGGAATTAAATACAAGAAGCACTATGCCGACTTAAGTACAAGAAGACTGACACTTCTTACTGACTATGTTTTGACCCATTCCTGTGACACTTGTTATAGATTCCAATGCTTCACTTCAGGTTTACTGTATCCCTCTGACCTTCTTATTGACGATGAAACACAGAAATTACATCAGAATTAAATACAAAAGGCACAATGCCGAATTATGTACAAGAAGACTGACTCTTGTTGCTGACTATGTTTTGAACCATTCCTGTGACACTAGTCATAGATTCCGATGCTTCACTTCAGGATTACTGTATCCCTCTGACAATCTTATTGACGATGAAACACAGAAATTGCACCGGAATTAAATACAAAAGGCACAATGCCGACTTAAGTACAAGAACACCTACTCTTCTTACTGTCTAAGTTTTGAACCATCCCTGGGACACTAGTTATAGATTCCGAAGCTTCACCCCAGGTTTACTGTATCCCTTGGACCTTCTTATTGACGATGAAACACAGAAATTGTATTGGAATTAAATAGAAAAGGCGCAATGCCGACATAAGTACAAGCATACTGATTCATCTTACTGTCTATGTTTGAACCGTCCCTGTGACACTAGTTATAGATTTCAATGCTTTACTCCAGGTTTGCTGTATCCCTTGGACCTTCTTATTGACGTTCAAACACAAAAATTGCACTGGAATTAAATACAAAATGCACAATGCCGACTTAAGTACAAGAAGACTGACTCTTCTTACTGACTATGTTTTGAACCATTCTTGTGGCACTAGTTATATTTTCCGATGCTTCACTTCAGGTTTACTGTATCCCTCTGACCTTCTTATTGACGATGAAACACAGAAATTGCATCAGAATTAAATACAAAAGGCACAATGCCGAATTAAGTACAAGAAGACTGACTCTTGTTACTGTCTATGCTTTGAACCATTCCTGTGACACTAGTCATAGTTTCCGATGCTTCACTTCAGGTTTACTGTATCCCTTGGACCTTCTTATTGACGTTGAAACGCAGAAATTGCATCGGAATTAAATACAAAAGGCACAATACCGACTTAAGTACAAGAGGGCTGACTCTTCTTACTGACTATGTTTTGAACCACTCCTGTGACACTAGTCCTAGATTCCGATGCTCCACTTCAGGTTAACTCTATCCCTCTGACTGTCTTATTGACGATGAAACACAGAAATTGCATTGGAATTAAATAGAAAAGGCACAATGCCGACTTAAGAACAAGAAGACTGAATCTTCCAACTCTCTATGCTTTGAACCATTCCTGTGACACTAGTCATAGATTCCGATGCTTCACCTCAGGATTACTGTATCCCTCTGACCTTCTTACTGACGATGAAACACAGAAATAGCACCGGAATTAAATACAAAAGGCACAATGCCGACTTAGGTACAAGAAGACCTACTCTTCTTACTGTCTAAGTTTTGAACCATCCCTGGAACACTAGTTATAGATTCCGAAGCTCCACCCCAGGTTTACTGTATCCCTTGGACCTTCGTATTGACGATGAAACACAGAAATTGTATCAGAATTAAATAGAAAAGGCGCAATGCCGACTAAGGTACAAGAATACTGTTTCATCCTACTGTCTATGTTTGAACCGTCCCTGTGACACTAGTTATAGATTTCGATGCTTCACTCCAGGTTTGCTGTATCCCTGGGACCTTCTTATTGACGTTGAAACACAAAAATTGCATCGGAATTAAATACAAAAAGCACAATGCCGACTTAAGTACAAGAAGACTGACTCTTCTTACTGTCAATGCTTTGAACCATTCCTGTGACACTAGTTATAGACTCCGATGCTTCACTCCAGGTTTACTTTATCCCTTGGACCTTCTTATGACGATGAAACACAGAAATTGCATCGGAATCAAATACAAAAGGCACAATGCCGACTTAAGTAAAAGAAGTCTGACTCTTCTTACTGTCTATGCTTTGAACCATTCCTGTAACACTAGTTATAGATTCCGTTGCTTCACTCTAGGTTTACTGTATACCTTGGACCTTCTTATTGACGATGAAACACAGAAATTGCATCAGAATTAATTAGAAAAGGCACAATGATGACTTAAGTACAAGATGACTGAATCTTCTTACTGACTATGATTCGAACCATTCCTGTGACACTAGTTATTGATTCCGATGATTCACTTCAGGTTTACTGAATCCCTTGGACCTTCTTATTGACGATGTAACACAGAAATTGCATCAGAATTAAATAGAAATGGCACAATACCGACGTAAGTACATGAAGATTGACTCTTCGTACTGACTATGTTTTGAACCATTCCTGTGACACTAGTCATAGATTCCGATGCTTCACTTCAGGATTACTGTATCCCTCTGACCTTCTTATTGACGATGAAACACAGAAATTGCATCGGAATTAAATACAAAAAGCAAAATGCCGACTTAAGTACAAGAAGACTGACTCTTCTTACTGACTATGTTTTGAACCATTCCTGTGACACTAGTCATAGATTCCGATGCTCCACTTCAGGTTAACTGTATCCCTCTGACTGTCTTATTGACGATGAAACACAGAAATTGCATCGGAATTAAATAGTAAGGGCACAATGCCGACTTAAGAACAAGAAGACTGAATCATCCAACTCTCTATGCTTTGATCCATTCCTGTGACACTAGTTATAGATTCCGATGCGTCACTTCAGGTTTACTGTATCCCTCTGACCTTCTTATTGACGATGAAACTCAGAAATTGCACCGGAATTAGATAGAAAATGGCACAATACCGACTTAAGTACAAGAAGACTGACTCTTCCTACTGTCTATGTTTTGAACCATTCCTGTGACACTAGTTTTTTATTCCAATGCTTCACTTCAGGTTTACTGTATCCCTTGGACCTTCTTATTGACGATGAAACACAGAAATTGCACCGGAGTTAAATAGAAAAAGGCACAATACCGACTTAAGTTCAAGACGACTGGCTCTTCTTACTGACTATGTTTTGAACCATTCCTGTGACACTAGTTATAGATTCCGATGTTTCACTTTAGGCTTACTGTACCCCTCTGACCTTCTTATGCACGACGAAACACAGAAATTGCATCGGAATTAAATACAAAAAGCACAATGCCGACTTAAGTACAAGAAGACTGACTCTTCTTACTGTCTATGTTTTGAACCATTCCTGTGGCACTAGTTATAGACTCTGATGCTTCACTCCAGGTTTACTGTATCCTGCGGACCTTCTTATTGACGATGAAACACAGAAAATGCATCAGAATTAAATAGAAAAGGCACATTGATGTCTTAAGTACAAGAAGACTGACTCTTCTTACTGCCTATGATTTGAACCATTCCTGTGACACCAGTTATAGATTCCGGTGCTTCACTTCAGGTTTACTGTATCCCTTGGACCTTCTTATTGACGATGAAACACAGAAATTGCATCGGAAATAAATAGAAAAGGCACAATGCCGACTTAAGTACAAGAATACTGACTCTTCTTACTGTCTATGTTTTGAACCGTCCCTGTGACACTAGTTATAGATTTCGTTGCTTCACTCCAGGTTTACTGTATCCCTTGGTCCTTCTTATTGACGATGAAACACAAAAATTGCGTCGGAATTAAATACAAATAGCACAATGCCGAATTAAGTACAAGAAGACTGACTCTTCTTACTGACTATGCATTGAACCATTCCAGTGACACTAGTTATAAATTCCGATGCTTCACTTCAGGTTTACTGTATCCCTCTGACCTTCTTAATGACATTGAAACACAGAAATTGCATCGGAATTAAATACAAATGGCACAATACCGACTTAAGTACAAGAATACTGACTCTACTTACTGACTATGTTTTGAACCATTCCTGTGACACTAGTCATAGATTCCGATGCTTCACTTCAGGATTACTGTATCCCTCTGTCCTTCTTATTGATGATGAAACACAGAAATAGCATCGGAATTAAATACAAAAGGCACAATGCCGACTTAAGTAAAAGAAGTCTGACTCTTCTTATTGTCTATGGTTTGAAACAATCCTGTGACACCAGTTATAGATTCCGATGCTTCACTCCAGGTTTACTGTATCCCTTAGACCTTCTTATTGACGATGAAACACAGAAATTGCATCGGAATTAAATAGAAAAGACACAATGATGACTTAAGTACAAGAAGACTGACTCTTCTTACTGACTATGTTTTGTACCATTCCTGTGACACTAGTTATAGATTCCGATGATTCCCTTCAGGTTTACTGCATTCCTTGGGCCTTCTTATTGACGATGAAACACAGAAATTTCATCGGAATTAAATACAAAAGGCACAATACCGACTTAAGGACAAGAAGACTTACTCTTCTTACTGACTATGTTTTGAACCATCCCTGGGACACTAGTTATAGATTCCGATGCTTCACCCCAGGTTTACTGTATCCCTTGGACCTTCGTATTGACGAAGAAACACAGAAATTGCATCGGAATTAAACACAATAGGCACAATGCCGACTTAAGTACAAGAAGACTGACTCTTCCTTCTGTCTATGTTTTGAACCATTCCTGTGACACTAGTTATAGATTCCGATGCTTTCACTTCAGGTTTACTATATCCCTTGGACCTTCTTATTGACGATGAAACACAGATATTGCATCGGAATTAAATAGAAAAGGCACAATGCCGACTTAAGGACAAGAATACTGACTCATCTTACTGTCTATGTTTTGAACAATTCCTGTGACAATAGTTATAGATTCCGATGCTTCACTTCAGGTTTACTGTATCCCATGGACCTTCTTATTGACGATGAAACACGGAAAATGCATCGGAAATAAATACAATAGGCACAATGCCGACTTAAGTACAAGAAGACTGACTCTTCCTTCTGTCTATGTTTTGAACCATTCCTGTGACACTAGTTATAGATTCCGATGCTTGACTTCAGGTTTACTGTATCCCTTGGACCTTCTTATTGACGATGAAATACAGGAATTGCATCAGAATTAAATGGAAAAAGCACAATGGTGACTTAAGTACAAGTAGACTGACTATTCTTACTGACTATGCTTTGAACCATTCCTGTGACACTAGTTATAGATTCCGATGATTCCCTTCTGGTTTACTGTATCCCTTGGACCTTCTTATTGAAGATGAAACACAGAAATTGCATCTGAATTAAATACAAAAGGCACAATACTGACTTAAGTACAAGAAGACTGACTCTCTTACTGACTATGCTTTGAACCATTCCTGTGACACTAGTCATAGATTCCGATGCTTCACTTCAGGATTACTGTATTCCTCTGACCTTTTTATTGATGATGAAACACAGAAATTGCACCGCAATTAATTACAAATGGCAAAATGCCTACTTAAGTACAAGAAGACTGACTCTTCTAACTGTCTATGTTTTGAACCATCCCTGTGACACTAGTTATAGATTCCGATGCTTCACCCCAGGTTTACTGTATCCCTTGGACCTTCTTATTGACGATGAAACACAGAAATTGCATCGGAATTAAATAGAAAATGCACAATGCCGACTTAAGTACAAGAATACTGACTCATCTTACTGTCTATGCTTCGAACCGTCCCTGCGGCACTAGTTATAGATGTCGATGCTTCACTCCAGGTTTACTGTATCCCTTGGACCTTCTTATTGACGATGAAACACAGAAATTGCATCAGAATTAAATAGAAAAGGCACAATGATGACTTAAGTACAAGAAGACTGACTCTTCTTACTGACTATGTTTTGAACCATTCCTGTGACACTAGTTATAGATTCCGATGATTCCCTTCAGGTTTACTGCATCCCTTGGGCCTTCTTATTGACGATGAAACACAGAAATTGCATCGGAATTAAATACAACATGCACAATACCGACTTAAGGACAAGAAGACTTACTCTTCTTACTGACTATGTTTTGAACCATTCCTGTGACACTAGTTATAGATTCCGATGATTCCCTTCAGGTTTACTGTATCCCTTGGACCTTCGTATTAACGATGAAACACAGATATTGCATCGGAATTAAATACAAAAGGCACAATGCCGACTTAAGTAAAAGAAGTCTGACTCTTCTTATTGTCTATGCGTTGAAACAATCCTGTGACACTAGTTATAGATTCCGATGCTTCACTCCAGGTTTACTGTATCCCTTGGACCTTCTTATTGACGATGAAACACAGAAATTGCATCAGAATTAAATATAAAAGGCACAATGATGACTTAAGTACAAGAAGACTGACTCTTCTTACTGACTATGTTTTGAACCATTCCTGTGACACTAGTTAATGATTCCGATGATTCCCTTCAGGTTTACTGCATCCCTTGGGCCTTCTTATTGACGATGAAACACAGAAATTGCATCGGAATTAAATGCAAAAGGCACAATGCCGACTTAAGTACAAGAAGACTGAGTCTTCTTACTGCCTATGTTTTGAACCATCCCTGGGACACTAGTTATAGATTCCGATGCTTCACCCCAGGTTTACTGTATCCCTTGGACCTTCTTATTGACGAAGAAGCACAGAAATTGCATCGGAATTAAACACAATAGGCACAATGCCGACTTAAGTACAAGAAGACTGACTCTTCCTTCTGTCTATGTTTTGAACCATTCCTGTGACACTAGTTATAGATTCCGATGCTTCACTTCAGATTTACTATATCCCTTGGACCTTCTTATTGACGATGAAACACAGAAATTGCATCGGAATTAAATAGAAAAGGCACAATGCCGACTTAAGTACAAGAATACTGACTCATCTTACTGTCTATGTTTTGAACAATTCCTGTGACACTTGTTATAGATTCCGATGCTTCACTTCAGGTTTACTGAATCCCTTGGACCTTCTTATTGACGATGAAACACGGAAAATGCATCGGAAATAAATACAATAGGCACAATGCCGACTTAAGTACAAGAAGACTGACTCTTCCTTCTGTCTAAGTTTTGAACCATTCCTGTGACACTAGTTATAGATTCCGATGCTTCACTTCAGGTTAACTGTATCCCTCTGACCTTCGTAATGACGATGAAACACAGAAATTGCATCAGAATTAAATACAAAAGTTACAATGCCCAATTAAGTACAAGAGGACTGACTCTTCTTACTGTCTGTGCTTTGAACCATTCCTGTGACACTAGTTATAGACTCTGATGCTTCACTCCAGGTTTACTGTATCCCTTGGACCTTCTTATTGACGATGAAACACAGGAATTGCATCAGAATTAAATGGAAAAAGCACAATGATGACTTAAGTACAAGTAGACTGACTATTCTTACTGACTACGCTTTGAACCATTCCTGTGACACTAGTTATAGATTCCGATGATTCCCTTCTGGTTTACTGTATCCCTTGGACCTTCTTATTGACGATGAAACACAGAAATTGCATCTGAATTAAATACAAAAGGCACAATACCGACTTAAGTACAAGAAGACTGACTCTCTTACTGACTATGTTTTGAACCATTCCTGTGACACTAGTCATAGATTCCGATGCTTCACTTCAGGATTACTGCATTCCTCTGACCTTCTTATTGATGATGAAACACCGAAATTGCACCGGATTTAATTACAAATGGCACAATGCCTACTTAAGTACAAGAAGACTGACTCTTCTAACTGTCTATGTTTTGAACCATCCCTGTGACACTAGTTATAGATTCCGATGCTTCACCCCAGGTTTACTGTATCCCTTGGACCTTCTTATTGACGATGAAACACAGAAATTGCATCGGAATTAAATAGAAAAGACACAATTATGACTTAAGTACAAGAACACTGACTCTTCTTACTGACTATGTTTTGAACCATTCCTGTGACACTAGTTATAGAATCCGATGATTCCCTTCAGGGTTACTGCATCCCTTGGGCCTTCTTATTGACGATGAAACACAGAAATTGCATCGGAATTAAATACAAAAGGCACAATACCGACTTAAGGACAAAAAGACTTACTCTTCTTACTGACTATGATTTGAACCTTTCCTGTGACACTAGTCATAGATTCCGATGCTTCACTTCAGGATTACTGTATCCCTCTGACCTTCTTATTGAGGATGATACACAGAAATTGCACCGGAATTAAATACAAAAGGCACAATGCCGACTTAAGTACAAGAAGACTGACTCTTCTTACTGCCTATGTTTTGAACCATCCCTGGGACACTAGTTATAGATTCCGATGCTTCACCCCAGGTTTACTGTATCCCTTGGACCTTCTTATTGACGAAGAAACACAGAAATTGCATCGGAATTAAACACAATAGGCACAATGCCGACTTAAGTACAGGAAGACTGACTCTTCCTTCTGTCTATGTTTTGAACCATTCCTGTGACACTAGTTATAGATTCCGATGATTCCCTTCAGGTTTACTGTATCCCTTGGACCTTCGTATTGACGATGAAACACAGATATTGCATCGGAATTAAATACAAAAGGCACAATGCCGACTTAAGTAAAAGAAGTCTGACTCTTCTTATTGTCTATGGGTTGAAACAATCCTGTGACACTAGTTATAGATTCCGATGTTTCACTCCAGGTTTACTGTATCCCTTGGACCTTCTTATTGACGATGAAACACAGAAATTGCATCAGAATTAAATAGAAAAGGCACAATGATGACTTAAGTACAAGAAGACTGACTCTTCTTACTGACTATGTTTTGAACCATTCCTGTGACACTAGTTATAGATTCCGATGATTCCCTTCAGGATTACTGAATCCCTTGGACCTTCTTATTGACGATGAAACACGGAAAATGCATCGAAAATAAAAACAATAGGCACAATGCCGACTCAAGTACAAGAAGACTGACTCTTCCTTCTGTCTAAGTTTTGAACCATTCCTGTGACACTAGTTATAGATTCCGATGCTTCACTTCAGGTTTACTGTATCCCTCTGACCTTCGTAATGACGATGAAACACAGAAATTGCATCAGAATTAAGTACAAAAGTTACAATGCCCAATTAAGTACAAGAGGACTGACTCTTCTTACTGTCTGTGCTTTGAACCATTCCTGTGACACTAGTTATAGACTCTGATGCTTCACTCCAGGTTTACTGTATCCCTTGGACCTTCTTATTGACGATGAAACACAGGAATTGCATCAGAATTAAATGGAAAAAGCACAATGATGACTTAAGTACAAGTAGACTGACTATTCTTACTGACTACGCTTTGAACCATTCCTGTGACACTAGTTATAGATTCCGATGATTCCCTTCTGGTTTACTGTATCCCTTGGACCTTCTTATTGACGATGAAACACAGAAATTGCATCTGAATTAAATACAAAAGGCACAATACCGACTTAAGTACAAGAAGACTGACTCTCTTACTGACTATGTTTTGAACCATTCCTGTGACACTAGTCATAGATTCCGATGCTTCACTTCAGGATTACTGTATTCCTCTGACCTTCTTATTGATGATGAAACACAGAAATTGCACCGGATTTAATTACAAATGGCACAATGCCTACTTAAGTACAAGAAGACTGACTCTTCTAACTGTCTATGTTTTGAACCATCCCTGTGACACTAGTTATAGATTCCGATGCTTCACCCCAGGTTTACTGTATCCCTTGGACCTTCTTATTGACGATGAAACACAGAAATTGCATCGGAATTAAATAGAAAAGACACAATGATGACTTAAGTACAAGAAGACTGAGTCTTCTTACTGACTATGTTTTGAACCATTCCTGTGACACTAGTTATAGATTCCGATGATTCCCTTCAGGTTTACTGCATCCCTTGGGCCTTCTTATTGACGATGAAACACAGAAATTGCATCGGAATTAAATACAAAAGGCACAATACCGACTTAAGGACAAGAAGACTTACTCTTCTTACTGACTATGTTTTGAACCTTTCCTGTGACACTAGTCATAGATTCCGATGCTTCACTTCAGGATTACTGTATCCCTCTGACCTTCTTATTGAGGATGAAACACAGAAATTGCACCGGAATTAAATACAAAAGGCACAATGCCGACTTAAGTACAAGAAGACTGACTCTTCCTTCTGTCTATGTTTTGAACCATTCCTGTGACACTAGTTATAGATTCCGATGCTTTCACTTCAGGTTTACTATATCCCTTGGACCTTCTTATTGTCGATGAAACACAGAAATTGCATCGGAATTAAATAGAAAAGGCACAATGCCGACTTAAGTACAAGAATACTGACTCATCTTACTGTCTATGATTTGAACAATTCCTGTGACAATAGTTATAGATTCTGATGCTTCACTTCAGGTTTACTGTATCCCATGGACCTTCTTATTGACGATGAAACACGGAAAATGCATCGGAAATAAATACAATAGGCACAATGCCGACTTAAGTACAAGAAGACTGACTCTTCCTTCTGTCTATGTTTTGAACCATTCCTGTGACACTAGTTATAGATTCCGATGCTTCACTTCAGGTTTACTGTATCCCTCTGACCTTCTTAATGACGATGAAACACAGAAATTGCATCAGAATTAAATACAAAAGACACAATGTCCAATTAAGTACAAGAGGACTGACTCTTCTTACTGTCTGTGCTTTGAACCATTCCTGTGACACTAGTTATAGACTCTGATGCTTCACTCCAGGTTTACTGTATCCCTTGGACCTTCTTATTGACAATTAACACAGGAATTGCATCAGAATTAACTGGTAAAAGCACAATGATGACTTAAGTACAAGTAGACTTACTATTCTTACTGACTATGCTTTGAACCATTCCTGTGACACTAGTTATAGATTCCGATGATTCCCTTCTGGTTTACTGTATCCCTTGGACCTTCTTATTGAAGATGAAACACAGAAATTGCATCTGAATTAAATACAAAAGGCACAATACCGACTTAAGTACAAGAAGACTGACTCTCTTACTGACTATGTTTTGAACCATTCCTGTGACACTAGTCATAGATTCCGATGCTTCACTTCAGGATTACTGTATTCCTCTGACCTTCTTATTGATGATGAAACACAGAAATTGCACCGGAATTAATTACAAATGGCACAATGCCTACTTAAGTACAAGAAGACTGACTCTTCTAACTGTCTATGCTTTGAACCATCCCTGTGACACTAGTTATAGATTCCGATGCTTCACCCCAGGTTTACTGTATCCCTCTGACCTTCTTATTGAGGATGAAACACAGAAATTGCACCGGAATTAAATGCAAAAGGCACAATGCCGACTTAAGTACAAGAAGACTGACTCTTCTTACTGCCTATGTTTTGAACCATCCCTGGGACACTAGTTATAGATTCCGATGCTTCACCCCAGGTTTACTGTATCCCTTGGACCTTCTTATTGACGATGAAACACAGAAATTGCATCGGAATTAAATAGAAAAGACACAATTATGACTTAAGTACAAGAAGACTGACTCTTCTTACTGACTATGTTTTGAACCATTCCTGTGACACTAGTTATAGAATCCGATGATTCCCTTCAGGGTTACTGCATCCCTTGGGCCTTCTTATTGACGATGAAACACAGAAATTGCATCGGAATTAAATACAAAAGGCACAATACCGACTTAAGGACAAAAAGACTTACTCTTCTTACTGACTATGATTTGAACCTTTCCTGTGACACTAGTCATAGATTCCGATGCTTCACTTCAGGATTACTGTATCCCTCTGACCTTCTTATTGAGGATGATACACAGAAATTGCACCGGAATTAAATACAAAAGGCACAATGCCGACTTAAGTACAAGAAGACTGACTCTTCTTACTGCCTATGTTTTGAACCATCCCTGGGACACTAGTTATAGATTCCGGTGCTTCACCCCAGGTTTACTGTATCCCTTGGACCTTCTTATTGACGAAGAAACACAGAAATTGCATCGGAATTAAACACAATAGGCACAATGCCGACTTAAGTACAGGAAGACTGACTCTTCCTTCTGTCTATGTTTTGAACCATTCCTGTGACACTAGTTATAGATTCCGATGATTCCCTTCAGGTTTACTGTATCCCTTGGACCTTCGTATTGACGATGAAACACAGATATTGCATCGGAATTAAATACAAAAGGCACAATGCCGACTTAAGTAAAAGAAGTCTGACTCTTCTTATTGTCTATGGGTTGAAACAATCCTGTGACACTAGTTATAGATTCCGATGTTTCACTCCAGGTTTACTGTATCCCTTGGACCTTCTTATTGACGATGAAACACAGAAATTGCATCAGAATTAAATAGAAAAGGCACAATGATGACTTAAGTACAAGAAGACTGACTCTTCTTACTGACTATGTTTTGAACCATTCCTGTGACACTAGTTATAGATTCCGATGATTCCCTTCAGGTTTACTGAATCCCTTGGACCTTCTTATTGACGATGAAACACGGAAAATGCATCGGAAATAAAAACAATAGGCACAATGCCGACTTAAGTACAAGAAGACTGACTCTTCCTTCTGTCTAAGTTTTGAACCATTCCTGTGACACTAGTTATAGATTCCGATGCTTCACTTCAGGTTTACTGTATCCCTCTGACCTTCGTAATGACGATGAAACACAGAAATTGCATCAGAATTAAGTACAAAAGTTACAATGCCCAATTAAGTACAAGAGGACTGACTCTTCTTACTGTCTGTGCTTTGAACCATTCCTGTGACACTAGTTATAGACTCTGATGCTTCACTCCAGGTTTACTGTATCCCTTGGACCTTCTTATTGACTATGAAACACAGGAATTGCATCAGAATTAAATGGAAAAAGCACAATGATGACTTAAGTACAAGTAGACTGACTATTCTTACTGACTACGCTTTGAACCATTCCTGTGACACTAGTTATAGATTCCGATGATTCCCTTCTGGTTTACTGTATCCCTTGGACCTTCTTATTGACGATGAAACACAGAAATTGCATCTGAATTAAATACAAAAGGCACAATACCGACTTAAGTACAAGAAGACTGACTCTCTTACTGACTATGTTTTGAACCATTCCTGTGACACTAGTCATAGATTCCGATGCTTCACTTCAGGATTACTGTATTCCTCTGACCTTCTTATTGATGATGAAACACAGAAATTGCACCGGATTTAATTACAAATGGCACAATGCCTACTTAAGTACAAGAAGACTGACTCTTCTAACTGTCTATGTTTTGAACCATCCCTGTGACACTAGTTATAGATTCCGATGCTTCACCCCAGGTTTACTGTATCCCTTGGACCTTCTTATTGACGATGAAACACAGAAATTGCATCGGAATTAAATAGAAAAGACACAATGATGACTTAAGTACAAGAAGACTGACTCTTCTTACTGACTATGTTTTGAACCATTCCTGTGACACTAGTTATAGATTCCGATGATTCCCTTCAGGTTTACTGCATCCCTTGGGCCTTCTTATTGACGATGAAACACAGAAATTGCATCGGAATTAAATACAAAAGGCACAATACCGACTTAAGGACAAGAAGACTTACTCTTCTTACTGACTATGTTTTGAACCTTTCCTGTGACACTAGTCATAGATTCCGATGCTTCACTTCAGGATTACTGTATCCCTCTGACCTTCTTATTGAGGATGAAACACAGAAATTGCACCGGAATTAAATACAAAAGGCACAATGCCGACTTAAGTACAAGAAGACTGACTCTTCCTTCTGTCTATGTTTTGAACCATTCCTGTGACACTAGTTATAGATTCCGATGCTTTCACTTCAGGTTTACTATATCCCTTGGACCTTCTTATTGTCGATGAAACACAGAAATTGCATCGGAATTAAATAGAAAAGGCACAATGCCGACTTAAGTACAAGAATACTGACTCATCTTACTGTCTATGATTTGAACAATTCCTGTGACAATAGTTATAGATTCTGATGCTTCACTTCAGGTTTACTGTATCCCATGGACCTTCTTATTGACGATGAAACACGGAAAATGCATCGGAAATAAATACAATAGGCACAATGCCGACTTAAGTACAAGAAGACTGACTCTTCCTTCTGTCTATGTTTTGAACCATTCCTGTGACACTAGTTATAGATTCCGATGCTTCACTTCAGGTTTACTGTATCCCTCTGACCTTCTTAATGACGATGAAACACAGAAATTGCATCAGAATTAAATACAAAAGGCACAATGTCCAATTAAGTACAAGAGGACTGACTCTTCTTACTGTCTGTGCTTTGAACCATTCCTGTGACACTAGTTATAGACTCTGATGCTTCACTCCAGGTTTACTGTATCCCTTGGACCTTCTTATTGACGATGAAACACAGGAATTGCATCAGAATTAACTGGTAAAAGCACAATGATGACTTAAGTACAAGTAGACTTACTATTCTTACTGACTATGCTTTGAACCATTCCTGTGACACTAGTTATAGATTCCGATGATTCCCTTCTGGTTTACTGTATCCCTTGGACCTTCTTATTGAAGATGAAACACAGAAATTGCATCTGAATTAAATACAAAAGGCACAATACCGACTTAAGTACAAGAAGACTGACTCTCTTACTGACTATGTTTTGAACCATTCCTGTGACACTAGTCATAGATTCCGATGCTTCACTTCAGGATTACTGTATTCCTCTGACCTTCTTATTGATGATGAAACACAGAAATTGCACCGGAATTAATTACAAATGGCACAATGCCTACTTAAGTACAAGAAGACTGACTCTTCTAACTGTCTATGATTTGAACCATCCCTGTGACACTAGTTATAGATTCCGATGCTTCACCCCAGGTTTACTGTATCCCTTGGACCTTCTTATTGACGATGAAACACAGAAATTGCATCGGAATTAAATAGAAAATGCACAATGCCGACTTAAGTACAAGAATACTGACTCATCTTACTGTCTATGCTTTGAACCGTCCCTGCGGCACTAGTTATAGATGTCGATGCCTCACTCCAGGTTTACTGTATCCCTTGGACCTTCTTATTGACGATGAAACACAGAAATTGCATCAGAATTAAATAGAAAAGGCACAATGATGACTTAAGTACAAGAAGACTGACTCTTCTTACTGACTATGTTTTGAACCATTCCTGTGACACTAGTTATAGATTCCGATGATTCCCTTCAGGTTTACTGCATCCCTTGGTCCTTCTTATTGACGATGAAACACAGAAATTGCATCGGAATTAAATACAACAGGCACAATACCGACTTAAGGACAAGAAGACTTACTCTTCTTACTGACTATGTTTTGAACCATTCCTGTGACACTAGTTATAGATTCCGATGATTCCCTTCAGGCTTACTGTATCCCTTGGACCTTCGTATTGACGATGAAACACAGATATTGCATCGGAATTAAATACAAAAGGCACAATCCCGACTTAAGTAAAAGAAGTCTGACTCTTCTTATTGTCTATGGGTTGAAACAATCCTGTGACGCTAGTTATAGATTCCGATGTTTCACTCCAGGTTTACTGTATCCCTTGGACCTTCTTATTGACGATGAAACACAGAAATTGCATCAGAATTAAATAGAAAAGGCACAATGATGACTTAAGTACAAGAAGACTGACTCTTCTTACTGACTATGTTTTGAACCATTCCTGTGACACTAGTTATAGATTCCGATGATTCCCTTCAGGTTTACTGCATCCCTTGGGCCTTCTTATTGACGATGAAACACAGAAGTTGCATCGGAATTAAATACAACAGGCACAATACCGACTTAAGGACAAGAAGACTTACTCTTCTTACTGTCTATGTTTTGAACCTTTCCTGTGACACTAGTCATAAATTCCGATGCTTCACTTCAGGATTACTGTATCCCTCTGACCTTCTTATTGAGGATGAAACACAGAAATTGCACCGGAATTAAATGCAAAAGGCACAATGCCGACTTAAGTACAAGAAGACTGACTCTTCTTACTGCCTATGTTTTGAACCATCCCTGGGACACTAGTTATAGATTCCGATGCTTCACCCCAGGTTTACTGTATCCCTTGGACCTTCTTATTGACGAAGAAACACAGAAATTGCAACGGAATTAAACACAATAGGCACAATGCCGACTTAAGTACAAGAAGACTGACTCTACCTTCTGTCTATGTTTTGAACCATTCCTGTGACACTAGTTATAGATTCCGATGCTTCACTTCAGGTTTACTATATCCCTTGGACCTTCTTATTGACGATGAAACACAGAAATTGCATCGGAATTAAATAGAAAAGGCACAATGCCGACTTAAGTACAAGAATACTGACTCATCTTACTGTCTATGTTTTGAACAATTCCTGTGACACTAGTTATAGATTCCGATGCTTCACTTCAGGTTTACTGAATCCCTTGGACCTTCTTATTGACGATGAAACACGGAAAATGCATCGGAAATAAATACAATACGCACAATTCCGACTTAAGTACAAGAAGACTGACTCTTCCTTCTGTCTAAGTTTTGAACCATTCCTGTGACACTAGTTATAGATTCCGATGCTTCACTTCAGGTTTACTGTATCCCTCTGACCTTCGTAATGACGATGAAACACAGAAATTGCATCAGAATTAAATACAAAAGTTACAATGCCCAATTAAGTACAAGAGGACTGACTCTTCTTACTGTCTGTGCTTTGAACCATTCCTGTGACACTAGTTATAGACTCTGATGCTTCACTCCAGGTTTACTGTATCCCTTGGACCTTCTTATTGACGATGAAACACAGGAATTGCATCAGAATTAAATGGAAAAAGCACAATGATGACTTAAGTACAAGTAGACTGACTATTCTTACTGACTATGCTTTGAACCATTCCTGTGACACTAGTTATAGATTCCGATGATTCCCTTCTGGTTTACTGTATCCCTTGGACCTTCTTATTGACGATGAAACACAGAAATTGCATCTGAATTAAATACAAAAGGCACAATACCGACTTAAGTACAAGAAGACTGACTCTCTTACTGACTATGTTTTGAACCATTCCTGTGACACTAGTCATAGATTCCGATGCTTCACTTCAGGATTACTGTATTCCTCTGACCTTCTTATTGATGATGAAACACAGAAATTGCACCGGATTTAATTACAAATGGCACAATGCCTACTTAAGTACAAGAAGACTGACTCTTCTAACTGTCTATGTTTGAACCATCCCTGTGACACTAGTTATAGATTCCGATGCTTCACCCCAGGTTTACTGTATCCCTTGGACCTTCTTATTGACGATGAAACACAGAAATTGCATCGGAATTAAATGGAAAAGGCACAATGCCGACTTAAGTACAAGAATACTTACTCATCTTACTGTCTATGCTTTGAACCGTCCCTGTGGCACTAGTTAATAGATGTCGATGCTTCACTCCAGGTTTACTGGATTCCTTGGACCTTCTTATTGACGTTGAAACACAAATAATGCATCGGAATTAAATACAAAAAGCACAATGCCGACTTAAGTCCAAGAAGACTGACTCTTCTTACTGACTATGTTTTGAACCATTCCTGTGACACTAGTTATAGATTCCGATGATTCCCTTCAGGTTTACTGTATCCCTTGGACCTTCTTATTGACGATGAAACACAGATATTGCATCGGAATTAAATACAAAAGGCACAATGGCGACTTAAGTAAAAGAAGTCTGACTCTTCTTATTGTCTATGGTTTGAAACAATCCTGTGACACTAGTTATAGATTCCGATGCTTCACTCCAGGTTTACTGTATCCCTTGGACCTTCTTATTGACGATGAAACACAGAAATTGCATCAGAATTAAATAGAAAAGGCACAATGATGACTTAAGTACAAGAAGACTGACTCTTCTTACTGACTATGTTTTGAACCATTCCTGTGACACTAGTTATAGATTCCGATGATTCCCTTCAGGTTTACTGCATCCCTTGGGCCTTCTTATTGACGATGAAACACAGAAATTGCATCGGAATTAAATACAACAGGCACAATACCGACTTAAGGACAAGAAGACTTACTCTTCTTACTGACTATGTTTTGAACCTTTCCTGTGACACTAGTCATAGATTCCGATGCTTCACTTCAGGATTACTGTATCCCTCTGACCTTCTTATTGAGGATGAAACACAGAAATTGCACCGGAATTAAATACAAAACGCACAATGCCGACTTAAGTACAAGAAGACTGACTCTTCCTTCTGTCTATGTTTTGAACCATTCCTGTGACACTAGTTATAGATTCCGATGCTTCACTTCAGGTTTACTATATCCCTTGGACCTTCTTATTGACGATGAAACACAGAAATTGCATCAGAATTAAATAGAAAAGGCACAATGCCGACTTAAGTACAAGAATACTGACTCATCTTACTGTCAATGTTTTGAACAATTCCTGTGACACTAGTTATAGATTCCGATGCTTCACTTCAGGTTTACTGTATCCCTTGGACCTTCTTATTGACGATGAAACACGGAAAATGCATCGGAAATAAATACAATAGGCACAATGCCGACTTAAGTACAAGAAGACTGACTCTTCCTTCTGTCTATGTTTTGAACCATTCCTGTGACACTAGTTATAGATTGCGATGCTTCACTTCAGGTTTACTGCATCCCTCTGACCTTCTTAATGACGATGAAACACAGAAATTGCATCAGAATTAAATACAAAAGGCACAATGCCCAATTAAGTACAAGAGGACTGACTCTTCTTACAGTCTGTGCTTTGAACCATTCCTGTGAACTAGATATAGACTCTGATGCTTCACTCCAGGTTTAATGTATCCCTTGGACCTTCTTATAGACGATGAAACACAGGAATTGCATCAGAATTAAATGGAAAAAGCACAATGATGACTTAACTACAAGTAGACTGACTATTCTTACTGACTATGCTTTGAACCATTCCTGTGACACTAGTTATAGATTCCGATGATTCCCTTCTGGTTTACTGTATCCCTTGGACCTTCTTATTGACGATGAAACACAGATATTGCATCTGAATTAAATACAAAAGGCACAATACCGACTTAAGTACAAGAAGACTTACTCTTCTTACTGACTATGTTTTGAACCTTTCCTGTGACACTAGTCGTAGATTCCGATGCTTCACTTCAGGATTACTGTATCCCACTGATCCTCTTATTGAAGATGAAACACAGAAATTGCACCGGAATTAAATACAAAAGGCACAATGCCGACTTAAGTACAAGAAGACTGACTCTTCTTTCTGTCTATGTTTTGAACCATCCCTGGGACACTAGTTATAGTTTCCAATGCTTCACCCCAGGTTTACTGTATCCCTTGGACCTCCTTATTGACGATGAAACACAGAAATTGCATCGGAATTAAATAGAAAAGGCACAATGCCGACTTAGGTACAAGAAGACTGACTCTTCTAACTGTCTATGTTTTGAACCATCCCTGTGACACTAGTTATAGATTTCGATGCTTCACCCCAGGTTTACTGTATCCCTTGGACCTCCTTATTGACGATGAAACACAGAAATTGCATCGGAATTAAATAGAAAAGGCACAATGCCGACTTAAGTACAAGAATACTGACTCATCTTACTGTCTATGCTTTGAACCGTCTCTGTGACACTAGTTATAGATTCCGATGCTTCACTTCAGGTTTACTGTATCCCTCTGACCTTCTTAATGACGATGAAACACGGAAATTGCATCAGAATTAAATACAAAATGCACAATAGCGAATTAAGTACAAGAAGACTGACTTTTCTTACTGTCTATGCTTTGAACCATTCCTGTGACACTAGTTATAGACTCCGATGCTTCACTCCAGGTTTACTGTATCCCTTGGACCTTCTTATTGACGATGAAACACAGAAATTGCATCAGAATTAAATGGAAAAAGCACAATGATAACTTAAGTACAAGAAGACTGACTCTTCTTACTGACTATGTTTTGAATCATTCCTGTGACACTAGTTATAGATTCCGATGATTCCCTTCTGGTTTACTGTATCCCTTGGACCTTCTTATTGACGATGAAACACAGAAATTGCATCGGAATTAAATACAAAAGGCACAATACTGACTTAAGTACAAGAAGACTGACTCTCTTACTGACTATGCTTTGAACCATTCCTGTGACACTAGTCATAGATTCAGATGCTTCACTTCAGGATTACTGTATCCCTCTGACCTTCTTATTGACGATGGAACACAGAAATTGCACCGGAATTAAATACAAAAGGCACAATGCCGACTTAAGTACAAGAAGACTGACTCTTCTTTCTGTCTATGTTTTGAACCATCCCTGGGACACTAGTTATAGTTTCCGATGCTTCACCCCAGGTTTACTGTATCCCTTGGACCGTCTTAATGACGATGAAACACAGAAATTGCATCGGAATTAAATAGAAAAGGCACAATGCTGGCTTAAGTACAAAAATACTGACTCATCTTACTGTCTATGCTTTGAACCGTCCCTGTGACACTACTTATAGATGTCGATGCTTCACTCCAGGTTTACTGTATCCCTTGGACCTCCTTATTGACTTTGAAACACAAATGTTGCATCGGAATTAAATACAAAAAGCACAATGCCGACTTAAGTCCAAGAAGACTTACTCTTCTTACTGACTATGTTTTGAACCATTCCTGTGACACTAGTTATAGATTCCGATGCTTCACTTCAGGATTACTGTATCCCTCTGACCTTCTTATTGACGATGAAACACAGAAATTGCATCGGAATTAAATACAAAAGGCACTATGCCGACTTAAGTACATGAAGACTGACTCTTCTTACTCTCTATGTTTTGAACCATCCCTGGGACACTAGTTATAGATTCCGATGCTTCACTCGAGGTTTACTGTATCCCTTGGACTTTCTTATTGACGATGAAACACAGAAATTGCATCGGAATTAAATACAATTGGCAAAATGCCGACTAAAGTACAAGAAGACTGACTCTTCCTACTGTCTATGTTTTGAACCATTCCTGTGACACTAGTCAAAGATTCCGATGCTTCACTCCAGGTTTACTGTATCCCTTGGACCTTCTCATTGACGATGAAACACAGAAACTGTATCGGAATTAAATAGAAAAGGCATACTGATGACTTAAGTACAAGAAGACTGACTCTTCCTACTGACTATGTTTTGAACCATTCCTGTGACACTAGTTATTGATTCCGATGATTCCCTTCAGGTTTACTGTATCCCTTGGACCTTCTTATTGACGATGAAACACAGAAATTGCATCGGAATTAAATACTAAAGGCACAATACCGACTTAAGTAAAAGAAGACTTACTCTTCATACTGACTATGTTTTGAACCATTCCTGTGACACTAGTTATAGTTTCCGATGCTTCACTTCAGGTACTGTATCCCTTGTACCTCCTTATTGACGATGAAACACAGAAATTGCATCGGAATTAAATAGAAAAGTCACAATGCCGACTTAAGTAGAAGAATACTGACTCATCTTACTGTCTATGGTTTGAACCGTCCCTGTGACACTACTTATAGATTTCGATGCTTCACTCCAGGTTTACTGTATCCCTTGGACCTTCTTATTGACGATGAAACACAAAAATTGCATCGGAATTAAATATAAAAAGCACAATGCCGACTTAAGTACAAGAAGACTGACTCTTCTTACTGACTATGTTTTGAACCATTCCTGCGACACTAGTTATAGATTCCGGTGCTTCACTTCAGGTTTACTGTATCCCTCTGACCTTCTTAATGACGATGAAACACAGAAATTGCATCAGAATTAAATACAAAAGGCACAATGCCGAATTAAGTACAAGAAGACTGACTCTTCTTACTGTCTATGCTTTGAACCATTCCTGTGACACTAGATATAGACTCCGCTGCTTCACTCCAGGTTTACTTTATCCCTTGGACCTTCTTATTGACGATGAAACACAGAAATTGCATCAGAATTAAATGGAAAAAGCACAATGATGACTTAAGTACAAGAATTTTGACTCTTCTTACTGACCATGCTTTGAACCATTCCTGTGACACTAGTTACAGATTCCGATGATTCCCTTCTGGTTTACTGTATCCCTTGGACCTTCATATTGACGATGAAACACAGAAATTGCATCGGTATTAAATACAAAAGGCACAATACCGACTAAAGTTCAAGAACACTGACTCTCTTGCTGACTATGATTTGAACCATTCCTGTGACACTAGTCATAGATTCCGATGCTTGACTTCAGGATTACTGTATAACTCTGACCTTCTTATTGACGATGAAGCACAGAAATTGCATCGGAATTAAATAGAAACGGCTCAATGCCGACTTAAGTACAAGAATACTGACTCATCTTACTGTCTATGCTAAGAACCGTCCCTGTGACACTAGTTATAGATGTCGATGCTTCGATCCATGTTTACTGTATCCCTTGGACCTTCTTACTGACGTTGAGACACAAATGTTGCATAGGAATTAAATACAAAAAGCACAATGCCGACTTAAGTACAAGAAGATTGACTCTTCTTACTGACTATGTTTTGAACCATTCCTGTGAGACTAGTTATAGATTCCGATGTTTCACTTCAGGATTACTGTATCCTTCTGACCTTCTTATTGACGATGAAACACAGAAATTGCATCGGAATTAAATACAAAAGGCACAATGCCGACTTAAGTACAAGAAGACTGACACTTCTTACTGTCTATGTTTTGAACCATCCCTGGGACACTAGTTATAGATTCCTATGCTTCACTCGAGGTTTACTGTATCCCTTGGACCTTCTTATTGACGATGAAACACAGAAATTGCATCGGAATGAAATAGAAAAGGCACAATGCCGACTTATCTACAAGAAGACTTACTCTTCTTTCCGACTATGCTTTGAACCATTCCTGTGACACTAGTTATAGATTCCGATGATTAACTTCAGGATTATTGTATCCCTTGACCTTCTTATTGACGATGAAACACAGAAATTGCATCGGAATAAAATACAAAGGGCAAAATACCGACTTAAGTACATGAGGACTGACTCTTCTTACTGACTATGTTTTGAACCATTCCTGTGACACTAGTCATAGATTGCGATGCTTAACTTCAGGATTACTGTATCCCTCTGACCTTCTTATTGACGATGAAACACAGAAACTGCATCGGAATTAAATACAAAAGACACAATGCCGACTAAAGTACAAGAAGACTGAGTCTTCTGACAGTCTATGTATTGAACCATTGTGTGGCACTAGTTATAGATTCCGGTGCTACACTCCAGGTTTACTGTATGCCTTGGACCTTCTTACTGACGATGAAACACAGAAATTGCTACTGAAATGAATACAAAAGGCACAATGCCGACTTAAGTACAAGAAGACTGACTCTTCTTACTGTCTACGTTTTGAACCATTCCTGTGACACTAGTTATAGATTCCGATGCTTCACATCAGGTTTATGTATCCCTCTGACCTTCCTATTGACGATGAAACACAGAAATTGCATCGGAATTAAATACAAAAGGCACAATGCCGACTTAAGTACATGTAGACCGACTTTTCCTACTGTCTATGATTTTAACCATTCCTGTGACACTAGTTATGGATTCCGATCGTTCATTTCAGGTTTACTGTATCCCTTGGACCTTCTTATTGACGATGAAACACAGATATTGCATCGGAATTAAAAACAAAAGGCACAATGCCGAATTAAGTACAAGAAGGCTGACTCTTCCAACTGTCTATGTTTTGAACCATTCCTGTGCCACTAGTTATAGATTCCGAAGCTTCACTTCAGGTTTACTGTATCCCTCTGACCGTCTTATTGACAATGAAACACAGAAATTGCATCGGAATTAAATAGAAAAGGCACAATGCCGACTTAAGTACTAGAAGACTGACTCTTCCTACTGTCTATGTTTTGAACCATTCCTGTGACACTAGTTATAGATTCCGATGCTTCACTCCAGGTTTACTGTATCCCTTGGACCTTCTTATTGACGATGAAACACAGAAATTGCATCGCAATTAAATACAAAAAGCACAATGCCGAATTAAGTATTCGAAGGCTGACTCTTCCAACTGTCTATGTTTTGAACCATTCCTGTGCCACTAGTTATAGATTCCGATGCTTCACTTCAGGATTACTGTATCCCTCTGACCTCCTTATTGACGATGAAACACAGAAATTGCATCGGAATTAAATACAAAAGGCACAATGCCGACTTAAGTACATGAAGACTGATTCTTGTTACTGTCTACGTTTTGAACCATCCCTGTGACACTAGTTATAGATTCCGATGCTTCACTTCAGGATTACTGTATCCCTCCGACCTTCTTATTGACGATGAAACACAGAAATTTCATCGGAATAAAATATAAAAGGCACAATACCGACTTAAGTACAAGAGGACTGACTCTTCTTACTGACTATGTTTTGAACCATTCCTGTGACACTAGTCATAGATTCCGATGCTTAACTTCAGGATTACTGTATCCCTCTGACCTTCTTATTGACGATGAAACACAGAAACTGCATCGGAATTAAACACAAAAGACACAATGCCGACTAAAGTACAAGAAGACTGACTCTTCTGACAGTCTATGTATTGAACCATTCCTGTGGCACTAGTTATAGATTCCGGTGCTACACTCCAGGTTTACTGTATGCCTTTTACCTTCGTACTGACGATGAAACACAGAAATTGCTACGGAAATGAATACAAAAGGCACAATGCCGACTTAAGTACAAGAAGACTGACTCTTCCTACTGTCTATGTTTTGAACCATTCCTGTGACACTAGTTATAGATTCCGATGCTTCACATCAGGTTTATGTATCCCTCTGACCTTCCTGTTGACGATGAAACACAGAAATTGCATCGGAATTAAATACAAAAGGCACAATGCCGACATAAGTACATGTAGACCGACTATTCCTACTGTCTATGATTTTAACCATTCCTGTGACACTAGTTATAGATTCCGATGCTTCACATCAGGTTTATGTATCCCTCTGACCTTCCTGTTGACGATGAAACACAGAAATTGCTACGGAAATGAATACAAAAGGCACAATGCCGACTTAAGTACTAGAAGACTGACTCTTCCTACTGTCTATGTTATGAACCATTCCTGTGACACTAGTTATAGATTCCGATGCTTCACTCCAGGTTTACTGTATCCCTTGGAACTTCTTATTGACGATGAAACACAGAAATTGCATCGGAATTAAATACAAAAGGCATAATGCCGACTAATGTACAAGAAGACTGACTCTTCTTACTGTCTATGTTTTGAACCATTCCTGTGACACTAGTTATAGATTCCGGTGCTTCACTCCAGGTTTACTGTATCCCTTGGACCTTCGTATTGACGATGAAACACAGCAATTGGATCGGAATTAAATACAAAAGGCACAATGCCGACTTAAGTACAAGAAGACTGACTCTTCTTACTGTCTATGTTTTGAACCATTCCTGTGACACTAGTTATAGATTCCGATGCTACAATTCAGGTCTACTGCATCCCTTGGACGTTCTTATTGACGATGAAACACAGAAATTGCATCGGAATTAAATACAATAGGCACAAAGCAGACTTAAGTACAAGAAGACTGTCTCCTCCTACTGACTATGTTTTGAACTATTCCTGTGACACTAGTTATAGATTCCGATGCTTCACATCAGATTTACTGTATCCCTCTGACCATCTTATTGACGATGAAACACAGAAATTGCATCGGAATTAAATTCAAAAGGCACAATGCCGACTTAAGTACATGTAGACTGACTTTTCCTACTGTCTATGTTTTGAACCATGCCTGTGACACTAGTTATAGATTCCGATGCTGCACTTCAGGTTTACTGTATCCCTCTGACCTTCTTATTGACGATGAAACACAGAAATTGCATCGGAATTAAATACAAAAGGCACAAGGCCCACTTAAGTACCTGAAGACTGACTCTTCTTACTGTCTATGATTTGAACCATTCCTGTTACACTAGTTATAGATTCCGATGCTTCAATTCTGGTCTACTGTATCCCGTGGACCTTCTTATTGACGATGAAACAGAGAAATTGCATCGGAATTAAATACAATACGCACAATGCAGACTTAAGTACAAGAAGACTGACACTTCTTACTGACTATGTTTTGAACTGTTGTTGTGACACTAGTTATAGATTCCGATGCTTCACATCAGATTTACTGTATCCCTCTGACTGTCTTATTGACGATGAAACACAGAAATTGCATCGGAATTAAATACAAAAGCCACAATGCCGACTTAAGTACATGTAGACTGACTTTTCCTACTGTCTATGTTTTGAACCATTCCTGTGACACTAGTTTCTAGATTCCGATGCTTCACTTTAGGTTTACTGTATCCCTCTGACCTTTTTATTGACGAAGAATACAGAAATTGCATCGGAATTAAATAGAAAAGGCACAATGCCGATTTAAGTAAAAGAAGTCTGACTCTTCGTACTGTCTATGATTTGTACCATTCCTGTGACACTAGTTATAGATTCCGATCCTTCACTCCAGGTTTACTGTATCCCTTGGACCTTCTTATTGACGATGAAACACAGAAATTGCATTAGAATTAAATAGAAAAGGCACAATGATGTCTTAAGTACACTAAGACTGACTCTTCTTACTGACTATGTTTTGAACCATTCCTGTGACACTAGTTAAAGATTCCGATGCTTCACTTCAGGTTTACTGTATCCCTTGGACCTTCTTATTGACGATGAAACGCAGAAATTGCATCGGAACTAAATAGAAAAGGCATAATGCCGACTTAAGTACAAGAATACTGACTCATCTTACTGTCTATGTTTTGAACCGTCCCTGTGACACTAGTTATAGATTCCGATGCTTCACTCCAGGTTTACTGTATCCCTTGGACGTTCTTATTGACGATGAAACACAGATATTGCATCGGAATTAAATACAAAAAGCACAATGCCGACTTAAGTACAAGAAGACTGACTGTTCTTACTGACTATGATTTGAACCATTCCTGTGACACTAGTTATAGATTCCGATGCTTCACTTTAGGTTTACTGTATGCCTTGGCCCTTTTTATTGACGATGAAACACAGAAATTGAATCGGAATTAAATTCAAAAGGCACAATACCGGCTTAAGTAAAAGAAGTCTGACTCTTCTTACTGTCTGTGATTTGAACCATTCCTGTGACACTAGTTATAGATTCCGATGCTTCACTCCAGGTTTACTGTATCCCTAAAACCTTCTTATTGACGATGAAACACAGAAATTGCATCAGAATTAAATAGAAATTACACAATGATGACTTAAGTACAAGAAGACTGACTCATTTCTACTGACTATGTTTTGAACCATTCGTGTGACACTAGTTATAGATTCCGATGCTTCACTTCAGGTTTACTGTATCCCTTGGACCTTCTTATTGACGATGAAACACAGAATTTGCGTCGGAATTAAACAGAAAAGGCACAATGCCGACTTAAGTACAAGAATACTGACTCATCTTACTGTCTATGTTTTTAACCGTCCCTGTGACACTAGTTATATTTTCCGATGCTCACTCCAGGTTTACTGTATCCCTTGGACCTTCTTATTGACTATGAAATACAGAAATTGCATCGGAATTAAATACAATGAGCACAATGCCGATTTAAGTACAAGAAGACTGACTCTTCTTACTGACTATGTTTTGAAGCATTCCTGTGACACTAGTTATAGACTCCGATGATCACTCCAGGTTAACTGTCTCCCTTGGACCTTCTTATTGACGATGCAACACAGAAATTGCATCGGAATTAAATACAAATGCACAATGCCGACTTAAGTAAAAGAAGTCTGACTCTTCTTACTGACTATGTTTTGTACCATTCCTGTGACACTAGTCATAGATTCCGATGCTTCACTTCAGGATTACTGTATCCCTCTGACCTCCTTATTGACGATGAAACACAGAAATTGCATCGGAATTAATTACAAAAGGCACAATGCCGACTTAAGTACATGAAGACTGATTCTTGTTACTGTCTATGCTTTGAACCATCCCTGTGACACTAGTTATAGATTCCGATGCTTCACTTCAGGATTACTGTATCCCTCTGACCTTCTTATTGACGATGAAACACAGAAATTTCATCGGAATAAAACACAACAGGCACAATACCGACAAAAGTACAAGAGGACTGACTCTTCTTACTGACTATGTTTTGAACAATTCCTGTGACACTAGTCATAGATTCCGATGCTTAACTTCAGGATTACTGTATCCCTCTGACCTTCTTATTGACGATGAAACACAGAAATTGCATCGGAATTAAATACAAAAGGCACAATGCCGACTAATGTACAAGAAGACTGACTCTTCCGACAGACTATGTTTAGAACCATTCCTGTGACACTAGTTATAGATTCCGGTGCTTCACTCCAGGTTTACTGTATCCCTTGGACCTTCTTATTGACGATGAAACACAGAGATTGCATCAGAATTAAATAGAAAAGGCACAATGATGACTTAAGTACAAGAAGACTGACTCTTCTTTCTGTATATATTTTGAATCATTCCTGCGACTCCAGTTATAGATTCCGATGCTTCACTTCAGGTTTACTGTATCCCTCTGACCTTCGTATTGACGATGAAACACAGAAAATGCATCGAAAGTAAATAGATAAAGCACAATGCCGAATTAAGTACAGGAAGGCTGACTCTTCCAACTGTCTATGTTTTGAACCATTCCTGTGCCACTTGTTATAGATTCCGATGCTTCACTTCAGGATTACTGTATCCCTCTGACCTCCTTATTGACGATTAAACACAGAAATTGCATCGGAATTAAATACAAAAGGCACAATGCCGACTTAAGTACATGAAGACTGTATCTTGTTACTGTCTATGTTTTGAACCATCCCTGTGACACTAGTTATAGATTCCGATGCTTCACTTCAGGATTACTGTATCCCTCCGACCTTCTTATTGACGATGAAACACAGAAATTTCATCGGAATAAAATACAAAAGGCACAATACCGACTTAAGTACAAGAGGACTGACTCTTCTTACTGACTATGTTTTGAACCATTCCTGTGACACTAGTCATAGATTCCGATGCTTAACTTCAGGATTACTGTATCCCTCTGACCTTCTTATTGACGATGAAACACAGAAACTGCATCTTAATTAAATACAAAAGAAACAATGCCGACTAAAGTACAAGAAGACTGACTCTTCTGACAGTCTATGTATTGAACCATTCCTGTGGCACTAGTTATAGATTCCGGTGCTACACTCCAGGTTTGCTGTATGCCTTTTACCTTCTTACTGACGATGAAACACAGAAATTGCTACGGAAATGAATACAAAAGGCACAATGCCGACTTAAGAACAAGAAGACTGACTCTTCTTGCTGTCTATGTTTTGAACCATTCCTGTGACACTAATTATAGATTCCGATGCTTCACATCAGGTTTATGTATCCCTCTGACCTTACTATTGACGATGAAACACAGAAATTGCATCGGAATTAGATACAAAAGGCACAATGCCGACATAAGTACATGTAGACCGACTTTTCCTACTGTCTATGATTTTAACCATTCCTGTGACACTAGTCATGGAGTCCGATCGTTCATTTCAGGTTTACTGTATCCCTCTGTCCTTCGTATTGACGATGAAACACAGCAATTGGATCGGAATTAAATACAAAAGGCACAATGCAGACTTAAGTACAAGAAGACTGACTCTTCTTACTGACTATGTTTTGAACAATTCCTGTGACACTAGTTATAGATTCCGATGCTTCACATCAGATTTACTGTATCCCTCTGACCATCTTATTGACGATGAAACACAGAAATTGCGTCGGAATTAAATTCAAAAGGCACAATGCCGACTTAAGTACATGTAGACTGACTTTTCCTACTGTCTATCTTTTGAACCATGCCTGTGACAATAGTTATAGATTCCGATGCTGCACTTCAGGTTTACTGTATCCCTCTGACCTTCTTATTGACGATGAAACACAGAAATTGCATCGGAATTAAATACAAAAGGCACAATGCCCACTTAAGTACAAGAAGACTGACTCTTCTTACTGTCTATGTTTTGAACCATTCCTGTTACACTAGTTATAGATTCCGATGCTTCAATTCAGGTCCACTGTATCCCGTGGACCTTCTTATTGACGATGAAACACAGAAATTGCATCGGAATTAAATACGATACGCACAATGCGGACTTAAGTACAAGAAGACTGACACTTCTTACTGACTATGTTTTGAACTGTTGTTGTGACACTAGTTATAGATTCCGATGCTTCACATCAGATTTACTGTATCCCTCTGACCGCCTTGTTGACGATGAAACACAGAAATTGCATCGGAATTAAATACAAAAGCCACAATGCCGACTTAAGTACATGTAGACTGACTTTTCCTACTGTCTATGTTTTGAACCATTCCTGTGACACTAGTTATAGATTCCGATGGTTCATTTCAGGTTTACTGTATCCCTTGGACCTTCTTATTGACGATGAAACACAGAAATTGCATCGGAATGAAATAGAAAAGGCACAATGCCGACTTAACTACAAGAAGACTTACTCTTCTTACCGACTATGCTTTTAACCATTCCTGTGACACTAGTTATAGATTCCGATGAATAACTTCAGGATTACTGTATCCCTTGACCTTCTTATTGACGATGAAACACAGAAATTGCATCGGAATTAAATACAAAAGGCTCAATGCTGAATTAAGTACAAGAAGTCTGACTCTTCTTACTGTCATTGTTTGAACCAATCCTGTGGCATTAGTTGTAGAGTCCGATGCTTCACTCCAGGTTTACTGTATCCGTTGGACCTTCTTATTGACGATGAAACACAGAAATTGCATCGGAATTAAATATAAAAGGCACAATGACGACTAAAGTACAAGAAGACTGATTATTCTTACTGTGGATGTTTGAACCATCCCTGTGACACTAGTTATAGATTACGATGCTTCACTCCAGGTTTACTGTATCCCTATGACCTTCTTACTGACGATGAAACACAGAAATTGCATCGGAATTAAATACAATAGGCACAATGCCGACTTAAGTACAAGAAGACTGACTCTTCCTACAGTCTATGATTTGAACCATTCCTGTGACACTAGTCACAGATTCCGATGAATCACTTCAGCTTTACTGTATCCCTTGGACCCTCTTATTGACGATGAAACACAGAAATTGCATCGGAATTAAATACAAAAGACACAATACCGACTTAAGTACAAGAGGACTGACTCTTCTTACTGACTATGTTTTGAACCATTCCTGTGATACTAGTCGTAGATTCCGATGCTTATCTTCAGGATTACTGTATCCCTCTGACTTTCTTATTGACGATGAAACACAGAAACTGCATCGGAATTAAATACAAAAGGCACAATGCCGACTAAAGTACAAGAGGACTGACTCTTCTGACAGTCTATGTTTTGAACCATTCCTGTGGCACTAGTTATAGATTCCAGTGCTACACTCCAGGTTTACTGTATCCCTTGGACCTTCTTACTGACGATGAAACACAGAAATTGCATCGGAAATAAATACAAAAGGCACAATGCCGACTTAAGTACAAGAAGACTGACTCTTCTAACTGTCTATGTTTTGAATCATTCCTGTGACACTAGTTATAGATTCCGATGCTTCACATCAGGTTTATGTATCCCTCTGACCTACCTATTGACGATGAAACACAGAAATTGCATCGGAATTAAATACAAAAGGCACAATGCCGACTTAAGGACATGTAGACTGACTTTTCCTACTGTCTATGATTTGAACCATTCCTGTGACACTTGTTATGGATTCCGATCGTTCATTTCAGGTTTACTGTATCCCTTGGACCATTTTATTGACGATGAAAAACAGATATTGCATCTGAATTAAATACAAAAGCACAACGCCGACTTAAGTACAAGAAGGCTGACTCTTCCAACTGTCTATGTTTTGAACCATTCCTGTGCCACTAGTTATAGATTCCGATGCTTCACTTCAGGTTTACTGTATACCTCTGACAGTCTTATTGACAATGAAACACAGAAATTGCATCGGAATTAAATAGAAAAGCACAATGCCGACTTAAGTACTAGAAGACTGATTCTTCCTACTGTCTATGCTTTGAACCATTCCTGTGACACTAGTTATAGATTCCGATGCTTCACTCCAGGTTTACTGTATCCCTTGGACCTTCTGATTGACGATGAAACACAGAAATTGCATCGGAATTAAATACAAAAGGCACAATGCCGACTAATGTACAAGAAGACCGACTCTTCCGACAGTCTATGTTTAGAACCATTCCTGTGACACTAGTTATAGATTCCGGTGCTTCACTCCAGGTTTACTGTATCCCTTGGACCTTCTTATTGACGATGAAACACAGGAATTGCATCAGAATTAAATAGAAAAGGCACAAAGATGACTTAAGTACAAGAAGACTGACTCTTCTTACTGTCTATGTTTGAACCATTCCTGTGACTCTAGTTATAGATTCCGATGCTTCACTTCAGGTTTACTGTATCCCTCTGACCTTCTTATTGACGATGAAACACAGAAATTGCATCGGAATTAAATACAAAAGGCACAATGCCGACTAAGGTACAAGAAGACTGACTCTTCTTACTGTCTACGTTTTGAACCATTCCATGAGACGAGTTATAGATTCCGATGCTACAATTCAGGTCTACTGTATCACTTGGACCTTCTTATTGACGATGAAACACAGAAATTGCATTGGAATTATATACAATAGGCACAAAGCAGACTTAAGTACAAGAACACTGACTCTTCTTAATAACTATGTTTTGAACTATTCCTGTGACACTAGTTATAGATTCCGATGCTTCACATCAGATTTACTGTATCCCTCTGACCATCTTATTGACGATGAAACTCAGAAATTGTATCGGAATTAAATACAAAAGGCACAATGCCGACTTAAGTACATGTAGACTGACTTTTCCAACTGTCTATGTTTTGAACCATGCCTGTGACACGAGTTATAGATTCCGATGCTTCACTTCAGGTTTACTGTATCCCCCTGACTTTCTTATTGACGATGAAACACAGAAATTGCATTGGAATTAAATACAAAAGGCACAATGCCGACTTAAGTACATGTAGACTGACTTTTCCTACTGTCTATGTTTTGAACCATTCCTGTGACACTAGTTATAGATTCCGATGGTTCATTTTAGGTTTACTGTATCCCTTGGACCTTCTTATTGACGATGAAACACAGAAATTGCATCGGAATGAAATAGAAAAGGCACAATGCCGACTTAACTACAAGAAGACTGACTCTTCTTACCGACTATGCTTTGAACCATTCCTGTGACACTAGTTATAGATTCCGATGCTTAACTTCAGGATTACTGTATCACTTGGATCTTCTTATTGACGATGAAACACAGAAATTGCATCGGAATTAAATACAAAAGGCTCAATACTGAATTAAGTGCAAGAAGTCTGACTCTTCTTACTGTCAATGCTTTGAACCATTCCTGTGGCACTAGTTGTAGAGTCTGATGCTTCACTCCAGGTTTACTGTATCCCTTGGACCTTCTTATTGACGATGAAACACAGAAATTGCATCGGAATTAAATACAAAAGGCACAATGCCGACTTCAGTAAAAGGAGTCTGACTCTTCTTACTGTCTGTGTTTTGAACCATTCCTGTGACACTAGTTATAGTTTCCGATGCTTCGCTTCCGGTTTACTGTATCCCTTGGACCTTCTTATTGACGATGTAACACAGAAATTGCATCGGAATTAAATAGAAAGGGCACAATGCCGACTTATGTACAAGAATACTGACTCATCTTACTGTCTATGTTTTGAACCGTCCCCGTGACACTAGTTATAGATTCCGATGCTTCACTCCAGGTTTACTGTATCCCTTGGACCTTCTTATTGACGATGAAACAGAGAAATTGCATCGGAATTAAATACAAAAGGCACAATGCCGACTTAAGTACAAGAAGACTGATTCTTCTTACGGTCTATGTTTTGAACCATCCCTGTGACACTAGTTATAGATTCCGATGCTTCACTCCAGTTTTACTGTATCCCTATGACCTTCTTATTGACGATGAAACACAGAAATTGCATTGGAATTAAATACAATAGGCACAATGACGACTTAAGTACTAGAAGACTGACTCTTCTTACTGTCTATGTTTTAAACCATTCCTGTGACACTAGTCATAATTCCGATGCTTCACTTCAGGTTTACTGTATCCCTTGGACTCTCTTATTGACGATGAAACACAGAAATTGCATCGGAATTGAATACAAAAGGCACAATACCGAATTAAGTACAAGAGGACTGACTCTTCTTACTGACTATGCTTTGAACCATTCCTGTGACACTAGTCATAGATTCCGATGCTTAACTTCAGAATTACTGTATCCCTCTGACCTTCTTATTGACGATGAAACACAGAAACTGCATCGGAATTAAATGCAAAAAGCACAATGCCGACAAAAGTACAAGAAGACTGACTCTTCTGACAGTCTATGTTTTGAACCATTCCGGTGGTACTAGGTATAGATTCCAGTGCTACACTCCAGGTTTACTGTATCCCTTGGACCCTCTTACTGACGATGAAACACAGAAATTGCATCGGAAATTAATACAAAAGGCACAATGCCGACTTAAGTACAAGAAGACTGACTCTTCTTACTGTCTATGTTTTGAACCATTCCTGTGACACTAGTTATAGATTCCGATGCTTCACATCAGGTTTATGTATCTCTCTGACCTCCCTATTGACGATGAGACACAGAAATTGCATCGGAATTAAATAAAAAAGGCACAAAGCCGACTTAA
The DNA here is from genome assembly GCF_021461385.2 of Schistocerca piceifrons. NCBI lineage: Eukaryota > Metazoa > Arthropoda > Insecta > Orthoptera > Acrididae > Schistocerca > Schistocerca piceifrons. The sequence continues at coordinate 508,132 of NW_025727610.1, forward strand.
GTACATGTAGACCGACTTTTCGTACTGTCTATGATTTGAACCATTCCTGTGCCACTTGTTATGGATTCCGATCGTTCATTTCAGGTTTACTGTATCCCTTGGACCTTCTTATTGACGATGAAACACAGATATTGCATCGGAATTAAATACAAAAGGCACAATGCCGAATTAAGTACAAGAAGGCTGACTATTCCAACTGTCAATGTTTTGAACCATTCCTGTGCCACTAGTTATAGATTCCGATGCTTCACTTCAGGTTTGCTGTATACCTCTGACCGTCTTATTGACAATGAAACACAGAAATTGCATCGGAATTAAATAGAAAAGGCACAATGTCGACTTAAGTACAAGCAGACTGATTCTTCTTACTTTCTATGTTTTGAACCATCCCTGTGACACTAGTTATAGATTCCGATGCTTCACTCCAGGTTTACTGTATCCCTATGACCTTCTTATTGACGATGAAACACAGAAATTGCATTGGAATTAAATACAATAGGCACAATGCGACTTAAGTACAAGAAGACTGACTCTTCTTACTGTCTATGTTTTAAACCATTCCTGTGACACTAGTCATAGATTCCGATGCTTCACTTCAGGTTTACTGTATCCCTTGGACCCTCTTATTGACGATGAAACACAGAAATTGCATCGGAATTGAATACAAAAGGCACAATACCGACTTAAGTACAAGAGGACTGACTCTTCTTACAGTCTATGTTTTGAACCATTCCTGTGGCACTAGGTATAGATTCCAGTGCTACACTCCAGGTTTTACTGTATCCCTTGGACCTTCTTACTGACGATGAAACACAGAAATTGCATCGGAAATAAATACAAAAGGCACAATGCCGACTTAAGTACAAGAAGACTGACTCTTCTTACTGTCTATGTTTTAAACCATTCCTGTGACACTAGTCATAGATTCCGATGCTTCACTTCAGGTTTACTGTATCCCTTGGACCCTCTTATTGACGATGAAACACAGAAATTGCATCGGAATTGAATACAAAAGGCACAATACCGACTTAAGTACAAGAGGACTGACTCTTCTTACAGTCTATGTTTTGAACCATTCCTGTGACACGAGTCATAGATTCCGATGCTTCACTCCAGGTTTACTGTATCCCTTGGACCTTCTTATTGACGATGAAGCACAGAAATTGCATCGGAATTAAATACAAAAGGCACAATGCCGACTAATGTACAAGAAGACTGACTCTTCCGACAGTCTATGTTTAGAACCATTCCTGTGACACTAGTTATAGATTCCGGTGCTTTACTCCAGGTTTACTGTATCCCTCTGACCTTCTTATTGACGATGAGACTCAGAAATTGTATCGGAATTAAATACAAAAGGCACAATGCCGACTTAAGTACATGAAGACTGACTTTTCCTACTGTCTGTGTTTGAACCATGCCTGTGACACTACTTATACATTCCGATGCTTCACTTCAGGTTTACTGTATCCCTCTGACTTTCTTATTGACGATGAAACACAGAAATTTCATCGGAATTAAATACAAAAGGCACAATGCTTACTTAAGTACAAGAAGACTGACTCTTCTTACTGCCTATGTTTTGAACCATTCCTGTGACCTTAGTTTATAGATTCCGATGCTTAACTTCAGGATTACTGTATCCCTTGGATCATCTTATTGACGATGAAACACAGAAATTGCATCGAAATTAAATACAAAAGGCTCAATGCCGAATTAAGTACAAGAAGTCGACTCTTCTTACTGTCAGTGTTTTGAACCATTCCTGTGACACTAGTTGTAGACTCTGATGCTTCACTCCAGGTTTACTGTATCCCTTGGACCTTCTTATTGACGATGAAACACAGAAATTGCATCGGAATTAAACACAAAAGGCACTGCCGACATAAGCACATGTAGACTGACTTTTCCTACTGTCTATGTTTTGAACCATTCCTGTGACACTAGTTATAGATTCCGATGGTTCATTTCAGGCTTACTGTATCCCTTGGACCTTCTTATTGACGATGAAACACAGAAATTGCATCGGAATTATATAGAAAAGGCACAATGCCGACTTAACTACAAGAAGACTGACTCTTCTTACAGACTATGTTTTGAACCATTTCTGTGACACTAGTTATAGATTCCGATGCTTAACTTCAGGATTACTGTATCCCTTGGACCTTCTTATTAACGATGAAACACAGAAATTGCATCGGAATTAAATACAAAAGGCTCAATGCCGTATTAAGTAAAAGAAGTCTGCCTCTTCTTACTGTCAATGTTTTGAACCATTCCTGTGACACCAGTTGTAGACTCTGATGCTCACTCCTGGTTTACTGTATCCCTTGGACTTTCTTATTGACGATGAAACACAGAAATTGCATCGGAATTAAATACAAAAGGCACAAAGCCGACTTCAGTAAAAGGAGTTTGACTCTTCTTACTGTCTGTGTTTTGAACCATTCCTGTGACACTAGTTATAGTTTCCTATGCTTCACTTCCGGTTTACTGTATCCCTTGGACCTTCTTATTGACGCTGTAACACAGAAATTGCATCGGAATTAAAGAGAAAAGGCACAATGCCGACTTATGTACAAGAATACTGACTCATCTTACTGTCTATGTTTGAACCGTCCCTGTGACACTAGTTATAGATTCCGATGCTTCACTCCAGGTTTTACTATATCCGTTGGACCTTCTTATTGACGATGAAACACAGAAATTTCATCGGAATTAAATACAAAAAGCACAATGCCGACTTAAGTACAAGAAGACTGACTCTTCTTACGGACTATGTTTTTAAGCATTCCAGTGACACTAGTTATAGATTCCGATGCTTCACTCCAGGTTTCCTGTAGCCTTGGACCTTCTTATTGACGATGAAACACAGAAATTGCATCGGAATTAAATTCAATAGGCACAATGCCGACTTAAGTACAAGAAGACTGACTCTTCCTACTGTCTATGTTTTTCACCATTCCTGTCACACTAGTTATATTTTCCGATGCTTCACTCCAGGTTTACTGTATCCCCTTGGATCTACTTATTGACGATGAAACACAGAAATTACATCGGAATTAAATACAAAAAGCACAGTGCCTACTTAAGTACAAGAAGACTGACTCATCTTACTGACTATGTTTTGAACCATTCCTGTGACATTAATTAAAGAATCCGATGCTTCACTTCAGGTTCACTGTATCCCTCTGACCTTCTTTGGCGATGGAACACAGAAATTGCATCAGAATTAAATACAAAAGGCACAATGCCTAAATAAGTACAAGATGACTGACTCTTCTTACTGTCTATGTTTTGAAGCATTCCTGTGACACTAGTTATAGATTCCGATGCTTCACTCCAGGTTTACTGTACCCCTTGGACCTTCTTTTTGACGATGAAACACAGATATTGCATCGGACTTAAATACAAAAGACACAATGCCAAATTAGGTACAAGAAGACTGACTCTTCTTACTGTCTATGCATTTGAACCATTCCTGTGACACTAGTTATGGATTCCGATCGTTCATTTCAGGTTTACTGTACCCCTTGAACCTTCTTATTGACGATGAAACTCAGATATTGCATCGGAATTAAATACAAAAGGCACAATGCCGACTTAAGTACAAGAAGACTGACTCTTCCAACTGTCTATGTTTTGAACCATTCTTGTGCCACTAGTTATAGATTCCGATGCTTCACTTCAGGTTTACTGTAACCCTCTGACCGTCTTATTGACGATGAATCACAGAAAATGCATCGGAATTAAATAGAAAAGGCACATTGCCGACTTAAGTACTAGAAGACTGACTCTTCCTACTATCTATGTTTTGAACCATTCCTGTGACACTAGTTATAGACTCCGATGCTTCACTCCAGGTTTACTGTATCGCTTGGACCTTCTTATTGACGATGAAACACAGAAATTGCATCAGAATTAAATACAAAAGGCTCAATGCCGAATTAAGTACAAGAAGACTGACTCTTCTTACTGTCTATGTTTTGAACCATTCCTGTGACACTAGTTATGGATTCCGATCGTTCATTTCAGGTTTACTGTATCCCTTGGACCTTCTTATTGACGATGAAACACAGAAATTGCATCGGAATTAAATACAAAAGGCACAATGCCGACTTAAGTACAAGAAGACTGATTCTTCTTACTGTCTATGTTTTGAACCATCCCTGTGACACTAGTTATAGATTCCGATGCTTCACTCCAGTTTTACTGTATCCCTATGACCTTCTTATTGACGATGAAACACAGAAATTGCATTGGAATTAAATACAATAGGCACAATGACGACTTAAGTACGAGAAGACTGACTCTTCTTACTATCTATGTTTTAAACCATTCCTGTGACACTAGTCATAGATTCCGATGCTTCACTTCAGGTTTACTGTATCCGTTGGACCCTCTTATTGACGATGAAACACAGAAATTGCATCGGAATTGAATAGAAAAGGCACAATACCGACTTAAGTACAAGAGGACTGACTCTTCTTACTGACTATGCTTTGAACCTTTGCTGTGACACTAGTCATAGATTCCGATGCTTAACTTCAGAATTACTGTATCCCTCTGACCTTCTTATTGACGATGAAACACAGAAACTGCATCGGAATTAAATACAAAAGGCACAATGTCGTCTAAAGTACAAGAAGACTGACTCTTCTGACAGTATATGATTTGAACCATTCCTGTGGCACTAGGTATAGATGACAGTGCTACACTCCAGGTTTACTGTATCCCTTGGACCCTCTTACGGACGATGAAACACAGAAATTGCATCGGAAATAAATACAAAAGGCACAATGCAGACTTAAGTACAAGAAGACTGACTCTTCTTACTGTCTATGTTTTGAACCATTCCTGTGACACTAGTTATAGATTCGGATGCTTCACATCAGGTTTATGTATCCCTCTGACCTTCCTATTGACGATGAAACACAGAAATTGCATCGGAATTAAATAAAAAATGCACAAAGCCGACTTAAGTACATGTAGACCGACTTTTCGTACTGTCTATGATTTGAACCATTCCTGTGCCACTTGTTATGGATTCCGATCGTTCATTTCAGGTTTACTGTATCCCTTGGACCTTCTTATTGACGATGAAACACAGATATTGCATCGGAATTAAATACAAAAGGCACAATGCCGAATTAAGTACAAGAAGGCTGACTATTCCAACTGTCAATGTTTTGAACCATTCCTGTGCCACTAGTTATGGATTCCGATGCTTCACTTCAGGTTTGCTGTATACCTCTGACCGTCTTATTGACAATGAAACACAGAAATTGCATCGGAATTAAATAGAAAAGGCACAATGCCGACTTAAGTACAAGCAGACTGATTCTTCTTACTGTCTATGTTTTGAACCATCCCTGTGACACTAGTTATAGATTCCGATGCTTCACTCCAGGTTTACTGTATCCCTATGACCTTCTTATTGACGATGAAACACAGAAATTGCATTGGAATTAAATACAATAGGCACAATGCCGACTTAAGTACAAGAAGACTGACTCTTCTTACTGTCTATGTTTTAAACCATTCCTGTGACACTAGTCATAGATTCCGATGCTTCACTTCAGGTTTACTGTATCCCTTGGACCCTCTTATTGACGATGAAACACAGAAATTGCATCGGAAATAAATACAAAAGGCACAATGCCGACTTAAGTACAAGAAGACTGACTCTTCTTACTGTCTATGTTGTGAACCATTCCTGTGACACTAGTATTAGATTCCGATGCTACAATTCAGGTCTACTGTATCCCTTGGACCTACTTATTGACGATGAAACACAGAAATTGCATCGGAATTAAATACAATAGGCACAAAGCAGACTTAAGTACAAGAAGACTGATTCTTCTTACTGACTATGTTTTGAACTAATCCTGTGACACTAGTTATAGATTCCGATGCTTCACATCAGATTTACTGTATCCCTCTGACCATCTTATTGACGATGAAACTCAGAAATTGTATCGGAATTAAATACAAAAGGCACAATGCCGACTTAAGTACATGTAGACTGACTTTTCCTACTGTCTGTGTTTTGAACCATGCCTGTGGCACTACTTATAGATTCCGATGCTTCACTTCAGGTTTACTGTATCCCTCTGACTTTCTTATTGACGATGAAACACAGAAATTTCATCGGAATTAAATACAAAAGGCACAATGCTTACTTAAGTACAAGAAGACTGACTCTTCTTACTGTCTATGTTTTGAACCATTCCTGTGACCTTAGTTATAGATTCCGATGCTTAACTTCAGGATTACTGTATCCCTTGGACCATCTTATTGACGATGAAACACAGAAATTGCATCGAAATTAAATACAAAAGGCTCAATGCCGAATTAAGTACAAGAAGTCGACTCTTCTTACTGTCAGTGTTTTGAACCATTCCTGTGACACTAGTTGTAGACTCTGATGCTTCACTCCAGGTTTACTGTATCCCTTGGACCTTCTTATTGACGATGAAACACTGAAATTGCATCGGAATTAAACACAAAAGGCACAATGCCGACTTAAGCACATGTAGACTGACTTTTCCTACTGTCTATGATTTGAACCATGCCTGTGACAAGAGTTATAGATTCCGATGGTTCATTTCAGGTTTACTGTATCCCTTGGACATTCTTATTGACGATGAAACACAGAAATTGCATCGGAATGAAATAGAAAAGGCACAATGCCGACTTAACTACAAGAAGACTGACTCTTCTTACCGACTATGCTTTGAACCATTCCTGTGACACTAGTTATAGATTCCGATGCTTAACTTCAGGATTACTGTATCACTTGGATCTTCTTATTGACGATGAAACACAGAAATTGCATCGGAATTAAATACAAAAGGCTCAATGCTGAATTAAGTACAAGAAGTCTGACTCTTCTTACTGTCAATGTTTTGAACCATTCCTGTGGCACTAGTTGTAGAGTCTGATGCTTCACTCCAGGTTTACTGTATCCCTTGGACCTTCTTATTGACGATGAAACACAGAAATTGCATCGGAATTAAATACAAAAGGCACAATGCCGACTTCAGTAAAAGGAGTCTGACTCTTCTTACTGTCTGTGTTTTGAACCATTCCTGTGACACTAGTTATAGTTTCCGAAGCTTCACTTCCGGTTTACTGTACCCCTTGGACCTTCTTATTGACGATGTAACACAGAAATTGCATCGGAATTAAATAGAAAAGGCACAATGCCGACTTATGTACAAGAATACTGACTCATCTTACTGTCTATGTTTTGAACCGTCCCCGTGACACAAGTTATAGATTCCGATGCTTCACTCCAGGTTTACTGTATCCCTTGGACCTTCTTATTGACGATGAAACACAGAAATTGCATCGGAATTAAATACAAAAGGCACAATGCCGACTTAAGTACAAGAAGACTGATTCTTCTTACGGTCTATGTTTTGAACCATCCCTGTGACACTAGTTATAGATTCTGATGCTTCACTCCAGTTTTACTGTATCCCTATGACCTTCTTATTGACGATGAAACACAGAAATTGCATTGGAATTAAATACAATAGGCACAATGACGACTTAAGTACAAGAAGACTGACTCTTCTTACTGTCTATGTTTTAAACCATTCCTGTGACACTAGTCATAGATTCCGTTGCTTCACTTCAGGTTTACTGTATCCCTTGGACTCTCTTATTGACGATGAAACACAGAAATTGCATCGGAATTGAATACAAAAGGCACAACACCGACTTAAGTACAAGGGGACTGACTCTTCTTACTGACTATGCTTTGAACCATTCCTGTGACACTAGTCATAGATTCCGATGCTTAACTTCAGAATTACTGTATCCCTCTGACCTTCTTATTGACGATGAAACACAGAAACTGCATCGGAATTAAATACAAAAGGCACAATGCCGACTAAAGTACAAGAAGACTGACTCTTCTGACAGTCTATGTTTTGAACCATTCCTGTGGCACTAGGTATAGATTCCAGTGCTACACTCCAGGTTTACTGTATCCCTTGGACCCTCTTACTGACGATGAAACACAGAAATTGCATCGGAGATAAATACAAAAGGCACAATGCCGACTTAAGTACAAGAAGACTGACTCTTCTTACTGTCTATGTTTTGAACCATTCCTGTGACACTAGTTATAGATTCCGATGCTTCACATCAGGTTTATGTATCCCTCTGACCTTCCTATTGACGATGAAACACAGAAATTGCATCGGAATTAAATAAAAAAGGCACAAAGCCGACTTAAGTACATGTAGACCGACTTTTCGTACTGTCTATGATTTGAACCATTCCTGTGCCACTTGTAATGGATTCCGATCGTTCATTTCAGGTTTACTGTATCCCTTGGACCTTCTTATTGACGATGAAACACAGATATTGCATCGGAATTAAATACAAAAGGCACAATGCCGAATTAAGTACAAGAAGGCTGACTATTCCAACTGTCAATGTTTTGAACCATTCCTGTGCCACTAGTTATAGATTCCGATGCTTCACTTCAGGTTTTCTGTATACCTCTGACCGTCTTATTGACAATGAAACACAGAAATTGCATCGGAATTAAATAGAAAAGGCACAATGCCGACTTAAGTACAAGCAGACTGATTCTTCTTACTGTCTATGTTTTGAACCATCCCTGTGACACTAGTTATAGATTCCGATGCTTCACTCCAGGTTTACTGTATCCCTATGACCTTCTTATTGACGATGAAACACAGAAATTGCATTGGAATTAAATACAATAGGCACAATGCCGACTTAAGTACAAGAAGACTGACTCTTCTTACTGTCTATGTTTTAAACCATTCCCGAGACACTAATCATAGATTCCGATGCTTCACTTCAGGTTTACTGTATCCCTTGGACCCTCTTATTGACGATGAAACACAGAAATTGCATCGGAATTGAATACAAAAGGCACAATACCGACTTAAGTACAAGAGGACTGACTCTTCTTACAGTCTATGTTTTGAACCATTCCTGTGGCACTAGGTATAGATTCCAGTGCTACACTCCAGGTTTACTGTATCCCTTGGACCTTCTTACTGACGATGTAACTCAGAAATTGCATCGGAAATAAATACAAAAGGCACAATGCCGACTTAAGTACAAGAAGACTGACTCTTCTTACTGTCTATGTTTTGACCCATTCCTGTGACACTAGTTATAGATTCCGATGCTTCACATCAGGATTATGTATCCCTCTGACCTTCCTATTGACGATGAAACACAGAAATTGCATCGGAATTAAATAAAAAACGCACAAAGCCGACTTAAGTACATGTAGACCGACTTTTCCCACTGTCTATGATTTGAACCATTCCTGTGCCACTTGTTATGGATTCCGATCGTTCATTTCAGGTTTACTGTATCCCTTGGACCTTCTTATTGACAAAGAAACACAGAAATTGCATCGTAATTAAATAGAACAGGCACAATGCCGACTTAAGTACTAGAAGACTGACTCTTCCTACTGTCTATGTTTTGAACCATTCCTGTGACACGAGTTATAGATTCCGATGCTTCACTCCAGGTTTACTGTATCCCTTGGACCTTCTTATTGACGATGAAGCACAGAAATTGCTTCGGAATTAAATACAAAAGGCACAATGCCGACTAATGTACAAGAAGACTGACTCTTCCGACAGTCTATGTGTAGAACCATTCCTGTGACACTAGTTATAGATTCCGGTGCTTTACTCCAGGTTTACTGTATCCCTCTGACCTTCTTATTGACGATGAAACACAGAAATTGCATCGGAATTAAATACAAAAGGCACAATGCCGACTTAAATACAAGAAGACTGACTCTTCTTACTGTCTATGTTTTGAACCATTTCTGTGACACTAGTTATAGATTCCGATGGTTCATTTCAGGCTTACTGTATCCCTTGGACCTTTATATTGACGATGAAACACAGAAATTGCATCGGAATTAAACACAAAAGGCACAATGCCGACTTAAGCACATGTAGACTGACTTTCCCTACTGTCTATGTTTTGAACCATTCCTGTGACACTAGTTATAGATTCCGATGGTTCATTTCAGGCTTACTGTATCCCTTGGACATTTTTATTGACGATGAAACACAGAAATTGCATCGGAATTAAATAGAAAAGGCACAATGCCGACTTAACTACAAGAAGACTGACTCTTCTTACTGACTATGTTTTGAACCATTTCTGTGACACTAGTTATAGATTCCGATGCTTAACTTCAGGATTACTGTATCCCTTGGACCTTCTTATTGACGATGAAACACAGAAATTGCATCGGAATTAAATACAAAAGGCTCAATGCCGTATTAAGGAGAAGAAGTCTGCCTCTACTTACTGTCAATGTTTTGAACCATTCCTGTGACACCAGTTGTAGACTCTGATGCTTCACTCCAGGTTTACTGTATCCCTTGGACTTTCTTATTGACGATGAAACACAGAAATTGCATCGGAATTAAATACAAAAGGCACAAAGCCGACTTCAGTAAAAGGAGTTTGACTCTTCTTACTGTCTGTGTTTTGAACAATTCCTGTGACACTAGTTATAGTTTCCTATGCTTCACTTCCGGTTTACTGTATCCCTTGGACCTTCTTATTGACGATGTAACACAGAAATTGCATCGGAATTAAAGAGAAAAGGCACAATGCCGACTTATGTACAAGAATACTGACTCATCTTACTGTCTATGTTTTGAACCGTCCCTGTGACACTAGTTATAGATTCCGATGCTTTACTCCAGGTTTACTATATCCGTTGGACCTTCTTATTGACGATGAAACACAGAAATTTCATCGGAATTAAATACAAAAAGCACAATGCCGACTTAAGTACAAGAAGACTGACTGTTCTTACATACTATGTTTTTAAGCATTCCAGTGACACTAGTTATAGATTCCGATGCTTCACTCCAGGTTTACTGTAGCCCTTGGACCTTCTTATTGACGATGAAACACAGAAATTGCATCGGAATTAAATTCAATAGGCACAATGCCGACTTAACTACAAGAAGACTGACTCTTCCTACTGTCTATGTTTTTCACCATTCCTGTCACACTAGTTATATTTTCCGATGCTTCACTCCAGGTTTACTGCATCCCTTGGATCTACTTATTGACGATGAAACACAGAAATTACTTCGGAATTAAATACAAAAAGCACAGTGCCGAATTAAGTACAAGAAGACTGACTCATCTTACTGACTATGTTTTGAACCATTCCTGTGACATTAATTATAGAATCCGATGCTTCACTTCAGGTTCACTGTATCCCTCTGACCTTCTTATTGGCGATGGAACACAGAAATGGCATCAGAATTAAATACGAAAGGCACAATGCCTAATTAAGTACAAGATGATTGACTCTTCTTACTGTCTATGTTTTGAACCATTCCTGTGACACTAGTTATAGATTCCGATGCTTCTTTCCAGGTTTACTGTACCCCTTGGACCTTCTTTTTGACGATGAAACACAGATATTGCATCGGAATTAAATACAAAAGACACAATGCCAAATTAAGTTCAAGAAGACTGATTCTTCTTACTGTCTATGCATTTGAACCATTCCTGTGACACTAGTTATGGATTCCGATCGTTCATTTCAGGTTTACTGTAACCCTCAGACCGACTTATTGACGATGAATCACAGAAATTGCATCGGAATTAAATAGAAAAGGCACATTGCCGACTTAAGTACTAGAAGACTGACTCTTCCTACTATCTATGTTTTGAACCATTCCTGTGACACTAGTTATAGACTCCGATGCTTCACTCCAGGTTTACTGTATCGCTTGGACCTTCTTATTGACGATGAAACACAGAAATTGCATCAGAATTAAATACAAAAGGCTCAATGCCGAATTAAGTACAAGAAGACTGACTCTTCTTACTGTCTATGTTTTGAACCATTCCTGTGACACTAGTTATGGATTCCGATCGTTCATTTCAGGTTTACTGTATCCCTTGGACCTTCTTATTGACGATGAAACACAGAAATTGCATCGGAATTAAATACAAAAGGCACAATGGCGACTTAAGTACAAGAAGACTGATTCTTCTTACTGTCAATGTTTTGAACCATCCCTGTGACACTAGTTATAGATTCCGATGCTTCACTCCAGTTTTACTGTATCCCTATGACCTTCTTATTGACGATGAAACACAGAAATTGCATTGGAATAAAATACAATAGGCACAATGACGACTTAAGTACAAGAAGACTGACTCTTCTTACTGTCTATGTTTTAAACCATTCCTGTGACTTTAGCCATAGATTCCGATGCTTCACTTCAGGTTTACTGTATCCCTTGGACCCTCTTATTGACGATGAAACACAGAAATTGCATCGGAATTGAATACAAAAGGCACAATACCGACTTAAGTACAAGAGGACTGACTCTTCTTACTGACTATGCTTTGAACCATTCCTGTGACATTAATTATAGAATCCGATGCTTCACTTCAGGTTCACTGTATCCCTCTGACCTTCTTATTGGCGATGGAACACAGAAATGGCATCAGAATTAAATACAAAAGGCACAATGCCTAATTAAGTACAAGATGATTGACTCTTCTTACTGTCTATGTTTTGAACCATTCCTGTGACACTAGTTATAGATTCCGATGCTTCATTCCAGGTTTACTGTACCCCTTGGACCTTCTTTTTGACGATGAAACACAGATATTGCATCGGAATTAAATACAAAAGACACAATGCCAAATTAAGTACAAGAAGACTGATTCTTCTTACTGTCTATGCATTTGAACCATTCCTGTGACACTAGTTATGGATTCCGATCGTTCATTTCAGGTTTACTGTACCCCTTGAACCTTCTTATTGACGATGAAACTCAGATATTGCATCGAAATTAAATACAAAAGGCACAATGCCGACTTAAGTACAAGAAGACTGACTCTTCCAACTGTCTATGCTTTGAACCATTCTTGTGCTACTAGTTAATGATTCCGATGCTTCACTTCAGGTTTACTGTAACCCTCAGACCGACTTATTGACGATGAATCACAGAAATTGCATCGGAATTAAATAGAAAAGGCACATTGCCGACTTAAGTACTAGAAGACTGACTCTTCCTACTATCTATGTTTTGAACCATTCCTGTGACACTAGTTATTGACTCCGATGCTTCACTCCAGGTTTACTGTATCGCTTGGACCTTCTTATTGACGATGAAACACAGAAATTGCATCAGAATTAAATACAAAAGGCTCAATGCCGAATTAAGTACAAGAAGACTGACTCTTCTTACTGTCTATGTTTTGAACCATTCCTGTGACACTAGTTATGGATTCCGATCGTTCATTTCAGGTTTACTGTATCCCTTGGACCTTCTTATTGACGATGAAACACAGAAATTGCATCGGAATTAAATACAAAAGGCACAATGCCGACTTAAGTACAAGAAGACTGATTCTTCTTACTGTCAATGTTTTGAACCATCCCTGTGACACTAGTTATAGATTCCGATGCTTCACTCCAGTTTTACTGTATCCCTATGACCTTCTTATTGACGATGAAACACAGAAATTGCATCGGAATTAAATACAAAAAGCACAGTGCCTACTTAAGCACAAGAATACTGACTCTTCTACTGACTATGCTTTGAACTATTCCTGTGACACTAGTAATAGATAGCCGATGCTTCACTTCAGGTTTACTGTATCCCTCTGACCTTCTTATTGACGATGAAACACAGAAATTGCATCTGAATTAAATACAAAATGCACAATGCCTAATTAAGTACAAGAAGACTGACTCTTCTTACTGTCTATGTTTTAAACCATTCCTGTGACACTAGTCATAGATTCCGATGCTTCACTTCAGGTTTACTGTATCCCTTGGACCCTCTTATTGACGATGAAACACAGAAATTGCATCGGAATTGAATACAAAAGGCACAATACCGACTTAAGTACAAGAGGACTGACTCTTCTTACTGACTATGCTTTGAACCATTCCTGTGACACTAGTCATAGATTCCGATGCTTGACTTCAGAATTACTGTATCCCTCTGACCTTCTTATTGACGAAGAAACACAGAAACTGCATCGGAATTAAATACAAAAGGCACAATGCCGACTAAAGTACAAGAAGACTGACTCTTCTGACAGTCTATGTTTTGAACCATTTCTGTGGCACTAGGTATAGATTCCAGTGCTACACTCCAGGTTTACTGTATCCCTTGGACCCTCTTACTGACGATGAAACACAGAAATTGCATCGGAAATAAATACAAAGGCACAATGCCGACTTAAGTACAAGAAGACTGACTCTTCTTATTGTCTATGTTTTGAACCATTCCTGTGACACTAGTTATAGATTCCGATGCTTCACATCAGGTTTATGTATCCCTCTGACCTTCCTATTGACGATGAAACACAGAAATTGCATCGGAATTAAATAAAAAAGGCACAAAGCCGACTTAAGTACATGTAGACCGACTTTTCGTACTGTCTATGATTTGAACCATTCCTGTGCCACTAGTTATAGATTCCGATGCTTGACTTCAGAATTACTGTATCCCTCTGACCTTCTTATTGACGAAGAAACACAGAAACTGCATCGGAATTAAATACAAAAGGCACAATGCCGACTAAAGTACAAGAAGACTGACTCTTCTGACAGTCTATGTTTTGAACCATTTCTGTGGCACTAGGTATAGATTCCAGTGCTACACTCCAGGTTTACTGTATCCCTTGGACCCTCTTACTGACGATGAAACACAGATATTGCATCGGAATTAAATACAAAAGGCACAATGCCGAATTAAGTACAGGAAGGCTGACTATTCCAACTGTCAATGTTTTGAACCATTCCTGTGCCACTAGTTATAGATTCCGATGCTTCACTTCAGGTTTGCTGTATACCTCTGACCGTCTTATTGACAATGAAACACAGAAATTGCATCGGAATTAAATAGAAAAGGCACAATGCCGACTTAATTACAAGCAGACTGATTCTTCTTACTGTCTATGTTTTGAACCATCCCTGTGACACTAGTTATAGATTCCGATGCTTCACTCCAGGTTTACTGTATCCCTATGACCTTCTTATTGACGATGAAACACAGAAATTGCATTGGAATTAAATACAATAGGCACAATGCCGACTTAAGTACAAGAAGACTGACTCTTCTTACTGTCTATGTTTTAAACTATTCCTGTGACACTAGTCATAGATTCCGATGCTTCACTTCAGGTTTACTGTATCCCTTGGACCCTCTTATTGACGATGAAACACAGAAATTGCATCGGATATAAATACAAAAGGCACAATGCCGACTTAAGTACAAGAAGACTGACTCTTCTTACTGTCTATGTTTTGACCCATTCCTGTGACACTAGTTATAGATTCCGATGCTTCACTCCAGGTTTACTCTATCCCTCTGACCTTCTTATTGACGATGAAACAGAGAAATTGCATCGGAATTAAATACAAAAGGCACAATGCCGACTTAAGTACAAGAAGACTGACTCTTCTTACTGTCTATGTTGTGAACCATTCCTGTGACACTAGTTATAGATTCCGAAGCTACAATTCAGGTCTACTGTATCCCTTGGACCTACTTATTGACGATGAAACACAGAAATTGCATCGGAATTAAATACAATAGGCACAAAGCAGACTTAAGTACAAGAAGACTGATTCTTCTTACTGACTATGATTTGAACTATTCCTGTGACACTAGTTATAGATTCCGATGCTTCACATCAGATTTACTGTATCCCTCTGACCATCTTATTGACGATGAAACTCAGAAATTGTGTCGGAATTAAATACAAAAGGCACAATGCCGACTTAAGTACATGTTGACTGACTTTTCCTACTGTCTGTGTTTTGAACCATGCCTGTGACACTAGTTATGGATTCCGATGCTTCACTTCAGGTTTACTATATCCCTCTGACTTTCTTATTGACGATGAAACACAGAAATTTCATCGGAATTAAATACAAAAGGCACAATGCTTACTTAAGTGCAAGAAGACTGACTCTTCTTACTGTCTATGTTTTGAACCATTCCTGTGACCTTAGTTACAGATTCCGATGCTTAACTTCATGATTACTGTATCCCTTGGACCATCTTATTGACGATGAAACACAGAAATTGCATCGAAATTAAATACAAAAGGCTCAATGCCGAATTAAGTACAAGAAGTCGAATCTTCTTACTGTCAGTGTTTTGAACCATTCCTGTGACACTAGTTGTAGACTCTGATGCTTCACTCCAGGTTTACTGTATCCCTTGGACCTTCTTATTGACGATGAAACACAGAAATTGCATCGGAATTAAACACAAAAGGCACAATTCCGACTTAAGCACATGTAGACTGACTTTTCCTACTGTCTATGTTTTGAACCATTCCTGTGACACTAGTTATAGATTCCGATGCTTCACTCCAGGTTTACTATATCCGTTGGACCTTCTTATTGACGATGAAACACAGAAATTGCATCGGAATTAAATACAAAAGTCTCAATGCCGTATTGAGTACAAGAAGTCTGCCTCTTCTTACTGTCAATGTTTTGAACCATTCCTGTGACACCAGTTGTAGACTCTGATGCTTCACTCCAGGTTTACTGTATCCCTTGGACTTTCTTATTGACGATGAAACACAGAAATTGCATCGGAATTAAATACCAAAGGCACAAAGCCGACTTCAGTAAAAGGAGTTTGACTCTTCTTACTGTCTGTGTTTTGAACCATTCCTGTGACACTAGTTATAGTTTCCTATGCTTCACTTCCGGTTTACTGTATCCCTTGGACCTTCTTATTGACGATGTAACACAGAAATTGCATCTGAATTAAAGAGAAAAGGCACAATGCCGACTTATGTACAAGAATACTGACTCATCTTACTGTCTATGTTTTGAACCGTCCCTGTGACACTAGTTATAGATTCCGATGCTTCACTCCAGGTTTACTATATCCGTTGGACCTTCTTATTGACGATGAAACACAGAAATTGCATCGGAATTAAATACAAAAAGCACAATGCCGACTTAAGTACAAGAAGACTGACTCTTCTTACGGACTATGTTTTTAAGCATTCCAGTGACACTAGTTATAGATTCCGATGCTTCACACCAGGTTTACTGTAGCCGTTGGACCTTCTTATTGACGATGAAACACAGAAATTGCATCGGAATTAAATTCAATAGGCACAATGCCAACTTAAGTACAAGAAGACTGTCTCTTACTACTGTCTATGTTTTTCACCATTCCTGTCACACTAGTTATAGATTCCGATGCTTCACTCCAGGTTTACTGTATCCCTTGGATCTACTTATTGACGATGAAACACAGAAATTGCATCAGAATTAAATACAAAAGGCTCAATGCCGAATTAAGTACAAGAAGACTGACTCTTCTTACTGTCTATGTTTTGAACCATTCCTGTGACACTAGTTATGGATTCCGATCGTTCATTTCAGGTTTACTGTATCCCTTGGACCTTCTTATTGACGATGAAACACAGAAATTGCATCGGAATTAAATACAAAAGGCACAATGCCGACTTAAGTACAAGAAGACTGATTCTTCTTACTGTCAATGTTTTGAACCATCCCTGTGACACTAGTTATAGATTCCGATGCTTCACTCCAGTTTTACTGTATCCCTATGACCTTCTTATTGACGATGAAACACAGAAATTGCATCGGAATTAAATACAAAAAGCACAGTGCCTACATAAGCACAAGAATACTGACTCTTCTTACTGACTATGCTTTGAACCATTCCTGTGACACTAGTAATAGATGCCGATGCTTCACTTCAGGTTTACTGTATCCCTCTGACCTTCTTATTGACGATGAAACACAGAAATTGCATCTGAATTAAATACAAAATGCACAATGCCTAATTAAGTACAAGAAGACTGACTCTTCTTACTGTCTATGTTTTAAACCATTCCTGTGACACTAGTCATAGATTCCGATGCTTCACTTCAGGTTTACTGTATCCCTTGGACCCTCTTATTGACGATGAAACACAGAAATTGCATCGGAATTGAATACAAAAGGCACAATACCGACTTAAGTACAAGAGGACTGACTCTTCTTACTGACTATGCTTTGAACCATTCCTGTGACACTAGTCATAGATTCCGATGCTTGACTTCAGAATTACTGTATCCCTCTGACCTTCTTATTGACGATGAAACACAGAAACTGCATCGGAATTAAATACAAAAGGCACAATGCCGACTAAAGTACAAGAAGACTGACTCTTCTGACAGTCTATGTTTTGAACCATTTCTGTGGCACTAGGTATAGATTCCAGTGCTACACTCCAGGTTTACTGTATCCCTTGGACCCTCTTACTGACGATGAAACACAGAAATTGCATCGGAAATAAATACAAAAGGCACAATGCCGACTTAAGTACAAGAAGACTGACTCTTCTTATTGTCTATGCTTTGAACCATTCCTGTGACACTAGTTATAGATTCCGATGCTTCACATCAGGTTTATGTATCCCTCTGTCCTTCCTATTGACGATGAAACACAGAAATTGCATCGGAATTAAATAAAAAAGGCACAAAGCCGACTTAGGTACATGTAGACCGACTTTTCGTACTGTCTATGATTTGAACCATTCCTGTGCCATTTGTTATGGATTCCGATCGTTCATTTCAGGTTTACTGTATCCCTTGGACCTTCTTATTGACGATGAAACACAGATATTGCATCGGAATTAAATACAAAAGGCACAATGCCGAATTAAGTACAGGAAGGCTGACTATTCCAACTGTCAATGTTTTGAACCATTCCTGTGCCACTAGTTATAGATTCCGATGCTTCACTTCAGGTTTGCTGTATACCTCTGACCGTCTTATTGACAATGAAACACAGAAATTGCATCGGAATTAAATAGAAAAGGCACAATGCCGACTTAATTACAAGCAGACTGATTCTTCTTACTGTCTATGTTTTGAACCATCCCTGTGACACTAGTTATAGATTCCGATGCTTCACTCCAGGTTTACTGTATCCCTATGACCTTCTTATTGACGATGAAACACAGAAATTGCATTGGAATTAAATACAATAGGCACAATGCCGACTTAAGTACAAGAAGACTGACTCTTCTTACTGTCTATGTTTTAAACTATTCCTGTGACACTAGTCATAGATTCCGATGCTTCACTTCAGGTTTACTGTATCCCTTGGACCCTCTTATTGACGATGAAACACAGAAATTGCATCGGATATAAATACAAAAGGCACAATGCCGACTTAAGTACAAGAAGACTGACTCTTCTTACTGTCTATGTTTTGACCCATTCCTGTGACACTAGTTATAGATTCCGATGCTTCACTCCAGGTTTACTCTATCCCTCTGACCTTCTTATTGACGATGAAACAGAGAAATTGCATCGGAATTAAATACAAAAGGCACAATGCCGACTTAAGTACAAGAAGACTGACTCTTCTTACTGTCTATGTTGTGAACCATTCCTGTGACACTAGTTATAGATTCCGAAGCTACAATTCAGGTCTACTGTATCCCTTGGACCTACTTATTGACGATGAAACACAGAAATTGCATCGGAATTAAATACAATAGGCACAAAGCAGACTTAAGTACAAGAAGACTGATTCTTCTTACTGACTATGATTTGAACTATTCCTGTGACACTAGTTATAGATTCCGATGCTTCACATCAGATTTACTGTATCCCTCTGACCATCTTATAGACGATGAAACTCAGAAATTGTATCGGAATTAAATACAAAAGGCACAATGCCGACTTAAGTACATGTAGACTGACTTTTCCTACTGTCTGTGTTTTGAACCATGCCTGTGACACTAGTTATAGATTCCGATGCTTCACTTCAGGTTTACTGTATCCCTCTGACTTTCTTATTGACGATGAAACACAGAAATTTCATCGGAATTAAATACAAAAGGCACAATGCTTACTTAAGTGCAAGAAGACTGACTCTTCTTACTGTCTATGTTTTGACCATTCCTGTGACCTTAGTTACAGATTCCGATGCTTAACTTCATGATTACTGTATCCCTTGGACCATCTTATTGACGATGAACACAGAAATTGCATCGAAATTAAATACAAAAGGCTCAATGCCGAATTAAGTACAAGAAGTCGAATCTTCTTACTGTCAGTGTTTTGAACCATTCTGTGACACTAGTTGTAGACTCTGATGCTTCACTCCAGGTTTACTGTATCCCTTGGACCTTCTTATTGACGATGAAACACAGAAATTGCATCGGAATTAAACACAAAAGGCACAATGCCGACTTAAGCACATGTAGACTGACTTTTCCTACTGTCTATGTTTTGAACCATTCCTGTGACACTAGTTATAGATTCCGATGCTTCACTCCAGGTTTACTATATCCGTTGGACCTTCTTATTGACGATGAAACACAGAAATTGCATCGAATTAAATACAAAAGTCTCAATGCCGTATTGAGTACAAGAAGTCTGCCTCTTCTTACTGTCAATGTTTTGAACCATTCCTGTGACACCAGTTGTAGACTCTGATGCTTCACTCAGGTTTACTGTATCCCTTGGACTTTCTTATTGACGATGAAACACAGAAATTGCATCGGAATTAAATACTAAAGGCACAAAGCCGACTTCAGTAAAAGGAGTTTGACTCTTCTTACTGTCTGTGTTTTGAACCATTCCTGTGACACTAGTTATAGTTTCCTATGCTTCACTTCCGTTTTACTGTATCCCTTGGACCTTCTTATTGACGATGTAACACAGAAATTGCATCTGAATTAAAGAGAAAAGGCACAATGCCGACTTATGTACAAGAATACTGACTCATCTTACTGTCTATGTTTTGAACCGTCCCTGTGACACTAGTTATAGATTCCGATGCTTCACTCCAGGATTTACTATATCCGTTGGACCTTCTTATTGACGATGAAACACAGAAATTGCATCGGAATTAAATACAAAAAGCACAATGCCGACTTAAGTACAAGAAGACTGACTCTTCTTACGACTATGTTTTTAAGCATTCCAGTGACACTAGTTATAGATTCCGATGCTTCACACCAGGTTACTGTAGCCGTTGGACCTTCTTATTGACGATGAAACACAGAAATTGCATCGGAATTAAATTCAATAGGCACAATGCCAACTTAAGTACAAGAAGACTGTCTCTTACTACTGTCTATGTTTTTCACCATTCCTGTCACACTAGTTATAGATTCGATGCTTCACTCCAGGTTTACTGTATCCCTTGGATCTACTTATTGACGATGAAACACAGAAATTGCATCAGAATTAATACAAAAGGCTCAATGCCGAATTAAGTACAAGAAGACTGACTCTTCTTACTGTCTATGTTTTGAACCATTCCTGTGACACTAGTTATGGATTCCGATCGTTCATTTCAGGTTTACTGTATCCCTTGGACCTTCTTATTGACGATGAAACACAGAAATTGCATCGGAATTAAATACAAAAGGCACAATGCCGACTTAAGTACAAGAAGACTGATTCTTCTTACTGTCAATGTTTTGAACCATCCCTGTGACACTAGTTATAGATTCCGATGCTTCACTCCAGTTTTACTGTATCCCTATGACCTTCTTATTGACGATGAACACAGAAATTGCATCGGAATTAAATACAAAAAAGCACAGTGCCTACTTAAGCACAAGAATACTGACTCTTCTTACTGACTATGCTTTGAACCATTCCTGTGACACTAGTAATAGATGCCGATGCTTCACTTCAGGTTTACTGTATCCCTCTGACCTTCTATTGACGATGAAACACAGAAATTGCATCTGAATTAAATAACAAAATGCACAATGCCTAATTAAGTACAAGAAGACTGACTCTTCTTACTGTCTATGTTTTAAACCATTCCTGTGACACTAGTCATAGATTCCGATGCTTACTTCAGGTTTACTGTATCCCTTGGACCCTCTTATTGACGATGAAACACAGAAATTGCATCGGAATTGAATACAAAAGGCACAATACCGACTTAAGTACAAGAGGACTGACTCTTCTTACTGACTATGCTTGAACCATTCCTGTGACACTAGTCATAGATTCCGATGCTTGACTTCAGAATTACTGTATCCCTCTGACCTTCTTATTGACGATGAAACACAGAAACTGCATCGGAATTAAATACAAAAGGCACAATGCCGACTAAAGTACAAGAAGACTGACTCTTCTGACAGTCTATGTTTTGAACCATTTCTGTGGCACTAGGTATAGATTCCAGTGCTACACTCCAGGTTTACTGTATCCCTTGGACCCTCTTACTGACGATGAAACACAGAAATTGCATCGGAAATAAATACAAAAGGCACAATGCCGACTTAAGTACAGAAGACTGACTCTTCTTATTGTCTATGTTTTGAACCATTCCTGTGACACTAGTTATAGATTCCGATGCTTCACATCAGGTTTATGTATCCCTCTGACCTTCCTATTGACGATGAAAACAAGAAATTGCATCGGAATTAAATAAAAAAGGCACAAAGGCCGACTTAAGTACATGTAGACCGACTTTTCGTACTGTCTATGATTTGAACCATTCCTGTGCCATTTGTTATGATCCGATCGTTCATTTCAGGTTTACTGTATCCTTGGACCTTCTTATTGACGATGAAACACAGATATTGCATCGGAATTAAATACAAAGGCACAATGCCGAATTAAGTACAGGAAGGCTGACTATTCCAACTGTCAATGTTTGAACCATTCCTGTGCCACTAGTTATAGATTCCGATGCTTCACTTCAGGTTTGCTGTATACCTCTGACCGTCTTATTGACAATGAAACACAGAAATTGCGTCGGAATTAAATAGAAAAGGCACAATGCCGACTTAATTACAAGCAGACTGATTCTTCTTACTGTCTATGTTTTGAACCATCCCTGTGACACTAGTTAAGATTCCGATGCTTCACACTAGGTTTACTGTATCCCTATGACCTTCTTATTGACGATGAAACACAGAAATTGCATTGGAATTAAATACAATAGGCACAATGCCGACTTAAGTACAAGAAGACTGACTCTTCTTACTGTCTATGTTTTAAACTATTCTGTGACACTAGTCATAGATTCCGATGCTTCACTTCAGGTTTACTGTATCCCTTGGACCCTCTTATTGACGATGAAACACAGGAAATTGCATCGGATATAAATACAAAAGGCACAATGCCGACTTAAGTACAAGAAGACTGACTCTTCTTACTGTCTATGTTTTGACCCATTCCTGTGACACTAGTTATAGATTCCGATGCTTCACTCCAGGTTTACTCTATCCCTCTGACCTTCTTATTGACCGATGAACAGAGAAATTGCATCGGAATTAAATACAAAAGGCACAATGCCGACTTAAGTACAAGAAGACTGACTCTTCTTACTGTCTATGTTGTGAACCATTCCTGTGACACTAGTTATAGATTCCGAAGCTACAATTCAGGTCTACTGTATCCCTTGGACCTACTTATTGACGATAAACACAGAAATTGCATCGGAATTAAATACAATAGGCACAAAGCAGACTTAAGTACAAGAAGACTGATTCTTCTACTGACTATGATTTGAACTATTCCTGTGACACTAGTTATAGATTCCGATGCTTCACATCAGATTTACTGTATCCCTCTGACCATCTTATTGACGATGAAACTCAGAAATTGTATCGGAATTAAATACAAAAGGCACAATGCCGACTTAAGTACATGTAGACTGACTTTTCCTACTGTCTGTGTTTTGAACCATGCCTGTGACACTAGTTATAGATTCCGATGCTTCACTTCAGGTTTACTGTATCCCTCTGACTTTCTTATTGACGATGAAACACAGAAATTTTATCGGAATTAAATACAAAAGGCACAATGCTTACTTAAGTGCAAGAAGACTGACTCTTCTTACTGTCTATGTTTTGAACCATTCCTGTGACCTTAGTTACAGATTCCGATGCTTAACTTCATGATTACTGTATCCCTTGGACCATCTTATTGACGATGAAACACAGAAATTGCATCGAAATTAAATACAAAAGGCTCAATGCCGAATTAAGTACAAGTAGTCGAATCTTCTTACTGTCAGTGTTTTGAACCATTCCTGTGACACTAGTTGTAGACTCTGATGCTTCACTCCAGGTTTACTGTATCCCTTGGACCTTCTATTGACGATGAAACACAGAAATTGCATCGGAATTAAACACAAAAGGCACAATGCCGACTTAAGCACATGTAGACTGACTTTTCTACTGTCTATGTTTGAACCATTCCTGTGACACTAGTTATAGATTCCGATGGTTCATTTCAGGCTTACTGTATCCCTGGACCTTCTTATTGACGATGAAACACAGAAATTGCATCGGAATTAAATAGAAAAGGCACAATGCCGACTTAACTACAAGAAGACTGACTCTTCTTACTGACTATGTTTTGAACCATTCCTGTGACACTAGTTATAGATTCCTATGCTTCACTTCCGGTTTACTGTATCCCTTGGACCTTCTTATGACGATGTAACACAGAAATTGCATCTGAATTAAAGAGAAAGGCACAATGCCGACTTATGTACAAGAATACTGACTCATCTTACTGTCTATGTTTTGAACCGTCCCTGTGACACTAGTTATAGATTCCGATGCTTCACTCCAGGTTTACTATATCCGTTGGACCTTCTTATTGACGATGAAACACAGAAATTGCATCGGAATTAAATACAAAAAGCACAATGCCGACTTAAGTACAAGAAGACTGACTCTTCTTACGGACTATGTTTTTAAGCATTCCAAGTGACACTAGTTATAGATTCCGATGCTTCACACCAGGTTTACTGTAGCCGTTGGACCTTCTCTATTGACGATGAAACACAGAAATTGCATCGGAATTAATTCAATAGGCACAATGCCAACTTAAGTACAAGAAGACTGACTCTTCCTACTGTCTATGTTTTCACCATTCCTGTCACACTAGTTATAGATTCCGATGCTTCACTCCAGGTTTACTGTATCCCTTGGATTCTACTTATTGACGATGAAACACAGAAATTACTTCGGAATTAAATACAAAAAGCACAGTGCCTACTTAAGTACAAGAAGACTGACTCATCTTACTGACTATGTTTTGAACCATTCCTGTGACATTAATTATGGAATCCGATGCTTCACTTCAGGTTCACTGTATCCCTCTGACCTTCTTATTGGCGAAGGAACACAGAAATTGCATCAGAATTAAATACAAAAGGCACAATGCCTAATTAAGTACAAGATGACTGACTCTTCTTACTGTCTATGTTTTGAACCATTCCTGTGACACTAATTATAGATTCCGATGCTTCACTCCAGGTTTACTGTACCCCTTGACCTTCTTTTTGACGATGAAACACAGATATTGCATCGGAATTAAATACAAAAGACACAATGCCAAATTAAGTACAAGAAGACTGACTCTTCTTACTGTCTATGCATTTGAACCATTCCTGTGACACTAGTTATGGATTCCGATCGTTCATTTCAGGTTTACTGTACCCCTTGAACCTTCTTATTGACGATTGAAACTCAGATATTGCATCGGAATTAATACAATAGGCACAATGCCGACTTAAGTACGAGAAGACTGACTCTTCCAACTGTCTATGTTTTGAACCATTCTTGTGCCACTAGTTATAGATTCCGATGCTTCACTTCAGGTTTACTGTAACCCTATGACCGTCTTATTGACGATGAATCACAGAAATTGCATCGGAATTAAATAGAAAGGCACATTGCCGACTTAAGTACTAGAAGACTGACTCTTCCTACTATCTATGTTTTGAAACCATTCCTGTGACACTAGTTATAGACTCCGATGCTTCACTCCAGGTTTACTGTATCGCTTGACCTTCTTTGACGATGAAACACAGATATTGCATCGGAATTAAATACAAAGGGCTCAATGCCGAATTAAGTACAAGAAGTCTGACTCTTCTTACTGTCAGTGTTTTAAACCATTCCTGTGACACTAGTTGTAGACTCTGATGCTTCACTCCAGGTTTACTGTATCCCTTGGACCTTCTTATTGACGATGAAACACAGAAATTGCATCGGAATTAAACACAAAAGTCACAATGCCGACTTAAGTACATGTAGTCTGACTTTTCCTATTGTCTATGTTTTGAACCATTCCTGTGACACTACTTATAGATTCCGATGGTTCATTTCAGGCTTACTGTATCCCTCGGACCTTCTTATTGAGGATGAAACACAGAAATTGCATCGAAATTAAATAGAAAAGGCACAATGCCGACTTAACTACAAGAAGACTGACTCTTCTTACTGACTATGTTTTGAACCATTCCTGTGACACTTGTTATAGATTCCGATGCTTAACTTCAGGATTACTGTATCCCTTGGACCTTCTTATTGACGATGAAACACAGAAATTGCATCGGAATTAAATTCAAAAGGCTCAATGCCGAATTAAGTACAAGAAGTCTGACTCTTCTTACTGTCAATGATTTGAACCATTCCTGTGACACTAGTTGTAGACTCTGATGCTTCACTCCAGGTTTACTGTATCCCTTGGACCTTCTTATTGACGATGAAACACAGAAATTGCATCGGAATTAAATACAAAAGGCACAATGCCGACTTCAGTAAAAGGAGTCTGACTCTTCTTACTGTCTGTGTTTTGAACCATTCCTGTGACACTAGTTATAGTTTCCGATGCTTCACTTCCGGTTTACTGTATCCCTTGGACCTTCTTATTGACGATGTAACACAGAAATTGCATCGGAATTAAATAGAAAAGGCACAATGCCGACTTATGTACAAGAATACTGACTCATCTTACTGTCTATGTTTTGAACCGTCCCTGTGACACTAGTTATAGATTCCAATGCTTCACTCCAGGTTTCCTATATCCGTTGGACCTTCTTATTGACGATGAAACACAGAAATTACATCGGAATTAAATACAAAAAGCACAATGCCGACTTAGATACAAGAAGACTAACTCTTCTTACGGACTATGCTTTGAACCATTATAGTGACCCTAGTTATAGATTCCGATGCTTCACTCCAGGTTTACTGTAGCCCTTGGAGCTTCTTATTGACGATGAAACACAGAAATTGCATCGGAATTAAATACAATAGGCACAATGCCGACTTAAGTACAAGAAGACTGACTCTTCCTACTGTCTATGTTTTTCACCATTCCTGTGACACTAGTTATAGATTCCGATGCTTCACTCCAGGTTTACTGTATCCCTTGGACCTACTTATTGACGATGAAACACAGAAATTCCATCGGAATTAAATACAAAAAGCACAGTGCCTACTTAAGCACAAGAATACTGACTCTTCTTACTGACTATGCTTTGAACCATTCCTGTGACACTAGTAATAGATGCCGATGCTTCACTTCAGGTTTACTGTATCCCTCTGACCTTCTTATTGACGATGAAACACAGAAATTGCATCTGAATTAAATACAAAAGCACAATGCCTAATTAAGTACAAGATGACTGACTCTTCTTACTGTCTATGTTTTGAACCATTCCTGTGACACTAGTTATAGACTCCGATGCTTCACTCCAGGTTTACTGTATCCCTTGTACCTTCGTATTGACTATGAAAAACAGATATTGAACAGGCATTAAATACAAAAGACACAATGCCAAATTAAATACAAGAAGACTGACTCTTCTTACTGTCTATGCTTTTGAACCATTCCTGTGACACTAGTTATGGATTCCGATCGTTCATTTCAGGTTTCCTGTATCCCTTGAACCTTCTTATTGACGATGAAACACAGATATTGCATCGGAATTAAATACAAAAGGCACAATGCCGACTTAAGTACAAGAAGACTGACTCTTCTTACTGTCTAAGTTTTGAACCATTCCTGTGACACTAGTTATAGACTCCGATGCTTCACTCCAGGTTTACTGTATCCCTTGGACCTTATTATTGACGATGAAACATAGAAATTGAATCGGAATTAAATACAAAAAGCACAATACCGACATAAGTAAAAGAAGTCTGACTCTTCTTACTGTCTGTGTTTTGAACCATTCCTGTGACACTAGTTATAGATTCCAATGCTTCACTCCAGGTTTACTGTATCCCTTTGACCGTCTTATTGACGATGAAACACAGAAATTGCTACAGAATTAAATAGAAAATGCACAATGATGACTTATGTACAAGAAGATTGACTTATTTTTACTGATTATGTTTTGAACCATTCCTGTGACACTAGCTATAGACTCCGATAATCACTCCAGGTTTACTGTATTACTTGGACCTTCTTATTGACGTTGAAACACAGAAATTGCATCGGAATTAAGTACAAAAGGCACAATGCCGACTTAAGTAAAAGAAGTCTGACTCTTCTTACTGTCTATGTTTTGAACCATTCCTGTGTCCCTGGTTATAGATTCCGATGCTTCTCTCCAGGTTTACTGTATCCCTTGGACCTTCTTGTTGACGATGACTTCCAGAAATTGCATCAGAATTAAATACAAAAGGCACAATGTTGACTTAAGTACAAGAAGACTGACTCTTCTTACTGACTATGTTTTGAACCATTCCTGTGACAGTAGTTATAGATCCGATGCTTCACTTCAGGTTTACTGCATCCCTTGGACCATCTTATTGACGATGAAACACAGAAATTGCATCGGAATAAAAATACAAAGGCACAATGCCGTCTTAAGTACAAGAAGACTGACTCTTCCAACTGTCTATGTTTTGAACCATTCCTGTGCCACTAGTTATAGATTCCGATGCTTCACTTCAGGTTTACTGTATCCCTCTGACCGTCTTATTGACGATGAAACACAGAAATTGCATCGGAATTAAATAGAAAAGCCACAATGCCGACTTAAGTACTAGAAGACTGACTCTTCCTACTGTCTATGTTTTGAACCATTCCTGTGACTCTAGTTATAGATTCCGATGCTTCACTTCAGGATTACTGTAGCCCTTAGACGATCTTATTGACGATGAAACAAAAATTGCATCGGAATTAAATACAATAGGCACAATGCCGACTTAAGTAAAAGAGGTCTGACTCTTCTTACTGTCTGTGTTTTGAACCATTCCTGTGACACTAGTTATAGTTTCCGATGCTTCACTTCAGGTTTACTGTATCCCTTGGACCTTCTTATTGACGATGAAACAGAGAAATTGCATCGGAATTAAACACAAAAGGCACAATGCCGACTTCAGTAAAAGGAGTCTGACTCTTCTTACTGTCTGTGTTTTGAACCATTCCTGTGACACTACTTATAGTTTCCGATGCTTCACTTCAGGTTTACTGTATCCCTTGGACGTTCTTATTGACGATGAAACACAGAAATTGCATCGGATTTAAATAGAAAAGGCACAATGCCGACTTAAGTACAAGAATACTGACTCATCTTACCGTCTATGTTTTAAACCGTACCTGTGACACTAGTTATAGATTCCGATGCTTAACTCCTGGTTTACTGCATCCCTTGGACCTAATTATTGACGATGAAAACACAGAAACTGCTTCGGAATGAAATACAAAAAGTACAGTGCCTACTTAAGTACATGAAGACTGACTCTTCTTACTGACGATGATTTGAAATATTCCTGTGACACTAGTTATAGATTCCGATGCTACACTCCAGGTTTACTGTATCCCTCTGACCGTCTTATTGACGATGAATCACAGAAATTGCATCGGATTAAATAGACAAAGCACAATGCCGACTTAAGTACAAGATGACTGACTCTTCCTACTGCCTATGTTTTGAACCATTCCTGTGACACTAGTTATAGACTCCGATGCTTCACTTCAGGTTAACTGTATCCCTTGGACCTTCTTATTGACGATGAAACACAGAAATTGCATCAGAATTAAATACAAAAGGCACAATGAAGAAATAAGTACAAGAAGACTGCTCTTCCGACAGTCTATGTGTTGAACCATTCCTGTGACACTAGTTATGGATTCCGGTGCTTCACTCCAGGTTTACTGTATCCCTTGGACCCTCTTATTGACGATGAAACACAGAAATTGCATCGGAATTAAATACAAAGGCTCAATGCCGAATTAAGTACAAGAAGACTGACTCTTCTTACTGTCTAAGTTTTGAACCATTCCTGTGACACTAGTTATAGACTCCGATGCTTCACTCCAGGTTTACTGTATCCCTTGGACCTTTTTATTGACGATGAAACATAGAAATTGAATCGGAATTAAATACAAAAAGCACAATACCGACATAAGTAAAAGAAGTCTGACTCTTCTTACTGTCTGTGTTTTGAACCATTCCTGTGACACTAGTTATAGATTCCAATGCTTCACTCCAGGTTTACTGTATCCCTCTGACCGTCTTATTGACGATGAAACACAGAAATTGCTACAGAATTAAATAGAAAATGCACAATGATGACTTATGTACAAGAAGATTGACTTATTTTTACTGATTATGTTTTGAACCATTCCTGTGACACTAGTTATAGACTCCGATAATCACTCCAGGTTTACTGTATTACTTGGACCTTCTTATTGACGTTGAAACACAGAAATTGCATCGGAATTAAGTACAAAAGGCACAATGCCGACTTAAGTAAAAGAAGTCTGACTCTTCTTACTGTCTATGTTTTGAACCATTCCTGTGTCCCTGGTTATAGATTCCGATGCTTCTCTCCAGGTTTACTGTATCCCTTGGACCTTCTTGTTGACGATGACTTCCAGAAATTGCATCAGAATTAAATACAAAATGCACAATGTTGACTTAAGTACAAGAAGACTGTCACTTCCTACTGACTATGTTTTGAACCATTCCTGTGACACTAGTCATAAATTCCGATGCTTCACTTCAGGATTACTGTATCCCTCTGACCTTTTTATTGACGATGAAACACAGAAATTGCATCGGAATTAAATACACAAGGCACAATGCCGACTTAAGTACCAGAAGACTGACTCTTCTTACTGACTATGTTTTGAACCATCCCTGTGACACTAGTTATAGATTCCGATGCGTCACTCCAGGTATACTGTATCCCTATGACCTTCTTATTGACGTTGAAACACAAATAATGCATCGGAATTAAACACAAAAAGCACAATGCCGACTTAAGTCCAAGAAGACTGACTCTTCTTACTGACTATGTTTTGAACCATTCCTGTGACACTAGTTATAGATTCCGATGATTCCCTTCAGGTTTACTGTATCCCTTGGACCTTCTTATTGACGATGAAACACAGATATTGCATCGGAATTAAATACAAAAGCACAATACCGACTTAAGTACAAGAAGACTTACTCTTCTTACTGACTATGTTTTGAACCTTTCCTGTGACACTAGTCATAGATTCCGATGCTTCACTTCAGGATTACTGTATCCCACTGACCCTCTTATTGACGATGAAACACAGAAATTGCACCGGAATTAAATACAAAAGGCACAATGCCGACTTAAGTACAAGAAGACTGACTCTTCTTTCTGTCTATGTTTTGAACCATCCCTGGGACACTAGTTATAGTTTCCGATGCTTCACCCCAGGTTTACTGTATCCCTTGGACCTCCTTATTGACGATGAAACACAGAAATTGCATCTGAATTAAATACAAAATGCACAATGCCTAATTAAGTACAAGATGACTGACTCTTCTTACTGTCTATGTTTTGAACCATTCCTGTGACACTAGTTATAGACTCCGATGCTTCACTCCAGGTTTACTGTATCCCTTGTACCTTCGTATTGACGATGAAACACAGATATTGAACCGGAATTACTACAAAAGACACAATGCCAAATTAAATACAAGAAGACTGACTCTTCTTACTGTCTATGCTTTTGAACCATTCCTGTGACACTAGTTATGGATTCCGATCGTTCATTTCAGGTTTCCTGTATCCCTTGAACCTTCTTATTGACGATGAAACACAGATATTGCATCGGAATTAAATACAAAAGGCACAATGCCGACTTAAGTACAAGAAGACTGACTCTTCCAACTGTCTATGTTTTCAACCATTCTTGTGCCACTAGTTATAGATTCCGATGCTTCACTTCAGGATTTACTGTAACCCTCTGACCGTCTTATTGAAGATGAATCACAGAAATTGCATCGGAATTAAATAGAAAAGGCACAATGCCGACTTAAGTACTAGAAGACTGACTCTTCCTACTGTCTATGTTTTGAACCATTCCTGTGACACTAGTTATAGACTCCGATGCTTCACTCCAGGTTTACTGTATCCCTTGGACCTTCTTATTGACGATGAAACACAGAAATTGCATCAGAATTAAATACAAAAGGCTCAATGCCGAATTAAGTACAAGAAGTCTGACTCTTCTTACTGTCTATGTTTTGAACCATTCCTGTGACACTAGTTATGGATTCCGATCGTTCATTTCAGGTTTACTGTGTCCTTTGGACCTTCTTATTGACGATGAAACACAGATATTGCATCGGAATAAAAATACAAAGGCACAATGCCGTCTTAAGTACAAGAAGACTGACTCTTCCAACTGTGTATGTTTTGAACCATTCCTGAGCCACTAGTTATAGATTCCGATGCTTCACTTCAGGTTTACTGTATCCTCTGACCGTCTTATTGACGATGAAACACAGAAATTGCATCGGAATTAAATACAAAAGGCACAATGCCGACTAATGTACAAGAAGACTGACTCTTCCGACAGTCTATGTGTTGAACCATTCCTGTGACACTAGTTATAGATTCCGGTGCTTCACTCCAGGTTTACTGTATCCCTTGGACCTTCTTATTGACGATGAAACACAGAAATTGCATCGGAATTAAATATAAAAGCACAATGTCGCTTTAAGTACAAGAAAACTGACTCTTCTTACTGTCTATGTTTTGAACCATTCCTGTGACTCTAGTTATAGATTCCGATGCTTCACTTCAGGATTACTGTAGCCCTTAGACGATCTTATTGACGATGAAACAAAAATTGCATCGGAATTAAATAGAAAAGCCACAATGCCGACTTAAGTACTAGAAGACTGACTCTTCCTACTGTCTATGTTTGAACCATTCCTGTGACACTAGTTACAGATTCCGATGCTTCACTCAAGGTTTACTGTATCCCTTGGACCTTCTTATTGACGATGAAACACAGAAATTGCATCGGAATAAAAATTACAAAGGCACAATGCCGTCTTAAGTACAAGAAGACTGACTCTTCCAACTGTCTATGTTTTGAACCATTCCTGTGCCACTAGTTATAGATTCCGATGCTTCACTTCAGGTTTACTGTATCCCTCTGACCGTCTTATTGACGATGAAACACAGAAATTGCATCGGAATTAAATAGAAAAGCCGCAATGCGGGACTTAAGTACTTGAAGACTGACTCTTCCTACTGTCTATGTTTTGAACCATTCCTGTGACTCTAGTTATAGATTCCGATGCTTCACTTCAGGATTACTGTAGCCCTTAGACGATCTTATTGACGATGAAACAAAAATTGCATCGGAATTAAATACAATAGGCACAATGCCGACTTAAGTAAAAGAGGTCTGACTCTTCTTACTGTCTGTGTTTTGAACCATTCCTGTGACACTAGTTATAGTTTCCGATGCTTCACTTCAGGTTTACTGTATCCCTTGGACCTTCTTATTGACGATGAAACTGAGAAATTGCATCGGAATTAAACACAAAAGGCACAATGCCGACTTCAGTAAAAGGAGTCTGACCCTTCTTACTGTCTGTGTTTTGAACCATTCCTGTGACACTACTTATAGTTTCCGATGCTTCACTTCAGGTTTACTGTATCCCTTGGACGTTCTTATTGACGATGAAACACAGAAATTGCATCGGATTTAAATAGAAAAGGCACAATGCCGACTTAAGTACAAGAATACTGACTCATCTTACTGTCTATGTTTTAAACCGTACCTGTGACACTAGTTATAGATTCCGATGCTTAACTCCTGGTTTACTGCATCCCTTGGACCTAATTATTGACGATAAAACACAGAAACTGCTTCGGAATGAATACAAAAAGTACAGTGCCTACTTAAGTACATGAAGACTGACTCTTCTTACTGACGATGATTTGAAATATTCCTGTGACACTAGTTATAGATTCCGATGCTACACTCCAGGTTTACTGTATCCCTCTGACCGTCTTATTGACGATGAATCACAGAAATTGCATCGGATTAAATAGACAAAGCACAATGCCGACTTAAGTACAAGATGACTGACTCTTCCTACTGTCTATGTTTTGAACCATTCCTGTGACACTAGTTATAGACTCCGATGCTTCACTTCAGGTTAACTGTATCCCTTGGACCTTCTTATTGACGATGAAACACAGAAATTGCATCAGAATTAAATACAAAAGGCACAATGAAGAATTAAGTACAAGAAGACTGCTCTTCCGACAGTCTATGTGTTGAACCATTCCTGTGACACTAGTTATGGATTCCGGTGCTTCACTCCAGGTTTACTGTATCCCTTGGACCCTCTTATTGACGATGAAACACAGAAATTGCATCGGAATTAAATACAAAGGCTCAATGCCGAATTAAGTACAAGAAGACTGACTCTTCTTACTGTCTAAGTTTTGAACCATTCCTGTGACACTAGTTATAGACTCCGATGCTTCACTCCAGGTTTACTGTATCCCTTGGACCTTTTTATTGACGATGAAACATAGAAATTGAATCGGAATTAAATACAAAAAGCACAACACCGACATAAGTAAAAGAAGTCTGACTCTTCTTACTGTCTGTGTTTTGAACCATTCCTGTGACACTAGTTATAGATTCCAATGCTTCACTCCAGGTTTACTGTATCCCTCTGACCGTCTTATTGACGATGAAACACAGAAATTGCTACAGAATTAAATAGAAAATGCACAATGATGACTTATGTACAAGAAGATTGACTTATTTTTACTGATTATGTTTTGAACCATTCCTGTGACACTAGTTATAGACTCCGATTATCACTCCAGGTTTACTGTATTACTTGGACCTTCTTATTGACGTTGAAACACAGAAATTGCATCGGAATTAAGTACAAAAGGCACAATGCCGACTTAAGTAAAAGAAGTCTGACTCTTCTTACTGTCTATGTTTTGAACCATTCCTGTGTCACTGGTTATAGATTCCGATGCTTCTCTCCAGGTTTACTGTATCCCTTGGACCTTCTTATTGACGATGAAACACAGAAACTGCATCGAAATTAAATACAAAAGGCACAATGACGACTAAAGTACAAGAAGACTGACTCTTCTGACAGTCTATGATTTAAACCAATCCTGTGACACTAGTTATAGATTCCGGTGCGTCACTCCACGTATACTGTATCCCTTGGACCATCTTACTGACGATGAAACACAGAAATTGCATCGGAAATAAATACAAAAGGCACAATGCCGACTTAAGTACAAGAAGACTGACTCTTCTTACTGTCTATGTTTTGAACCATTCCTGTGACACTAGTTATAGATTCCGATTCATCACATCAGGTTTATGTATCCCTCTGACCTTCTTATTGACAATGAAATACAGAAATTGCATCGGAATTAACTACAAAAGGCACAATGCGACTGAAGTACATGTAGAGTGACTTTTCCTACTGTCTATGCTTTGAACCATTCCTGTGACACTAGTGATGGATTCCGATCGTTCAATTCAGGTTTACTGAATCCCTTGGACCTTCTTATTGACGATGAAACACAGATATAGCATTGGGATTATATAGAAAAGGCACAATGCCGGCTTAAGTACAAGAAGGCTGACTCTTCCAACTGTCTATGTTTTGAACCATTCCTGTGCCACTAGTTATAGATTCCGATGCTTCACTTCACGTTTACTGTATCCCTCTGACCATCTTATTGACGATGAAACACAGAAATTGCATCGAATTTAATTGATAAGGCACAATGCCGACTTAAGTACTAGAAGACTTTCTCTTCCTACTGTCTTAGTTTTGAACCATTCCTGTGACACTAGTTATAGATTCCGATGCTTCACTCCAGGTTTACTGTATCCCTTGGACCTTCTTATTGACGATGAAACAAAGAAATTGCATCGGAATTAAATACAAAAGGCACAATGCCGACTAATGTACAAGAAGACTGACTCTTCCGACAGTCTATGTTTTGAACCATTCCTGTGATACTAGTTATAGATTCCGGTGCTTCACTCCAGGTTTACTGTATCCCTTGGACCTTCCTTATTGACTATGAAACACAGATATTGCATCGGAATTAAAAATAAAAGGCACAATGCGGCCTTAAGTACAAGAAAAATGACTCTTCTTACTGTCTATGTTTGAACCATTCCTGTGACTCTAGTTATAGATTCCGATGCTTCACTTCAGGTTTACTGTATCTCTATGACCTTCTTATTGACGATGAAACACGAAAATTGCATCGGAATGAAGTACAAAAGGCACAATACCGACTTAAGTACAAGAAGACTGACTCTTCTTACTGTCTATGTTTTCAACCATTCCTGTGACACTAGTTATAGATTCCGATGCTTCACTCCAGGTCTACTGTACCACTTGGACCTTCTTATTGACGATGAAGCACAGAAATTTCATCGGAATTAAATACAATAGCACAATGCCGACTTAAGTACAAGAAGACTGACTTTCCTTACTGACTATGTTTTGAACTATTCCTGTGACACTAGTTACAGATTCTGATGCTTCCCATCAGATTTACTGTATCCCTCTGACCATCTTATTGACGATGAAACACAGAAATTGCATCGGAATTAAATACAAAAGGCACAATGCCGACTTACGTACATGTAGACTAACTTTTCCTACTGTCTATGTTTTGAACCATATCTGTGACACTAGTTATAGATTCCGATTTTTCATATCAGGTTTACTGTATCCCTTGGCCCTTCTAATTGACGATGAAACACAGAAATTGCATCGGAATTAAATACAAAAGGCACAATGCCGACTTCAGTGAAAGAAGTCTGACTCTTCTCACTGTCTGTGTTTTGAACCATTCCTGTGACACTAGTTATATATTCAGATGCTTCACTTCAGGTTTACTGTATCCCTTGGACCTTCTTATTGACGATGAAACACAGAAATTGCATCGGAATTAAATACAATAGGCACAATGCCGACTTAAGTAAAAGAGGTCTGACTCTTCTTACTGTCTGTGTTTTGAACCATTCCTGTGACACTAGTTATAGTTTCCGATGCTTCACTTCAGGTTTACTGTATCCCTTGGACCTTCTTATTGACGATGAAACACAGAAATTGCATCGGAATTAAATAGAAAAGGCACAATGCCGACTTAACTACAAGAAGACTGACTCTTCTTACTGACTATGTTTGAACCATTCCTGTGACACTAGTTATAGATTCCGGTGCTTAACTTCAGGATTACTGTATCCCTTGGACGATCGTATTGACGATGAAACACAGATATTGCATGGGAATTCAATACAAAAGGCTCATGCCGAATTAAGTACAAAAAGTCTGACTCTTCTTACTGTCAATGTTTTGAACCATTCCTGTGACACTAGTTGTAGACTCTGATGTTCACTCCAGGGTTACTGTATCCCTTGGACGTTCTTATTGACGATGAAACACAGAAATTGCATCGAAATTAAATACAAAGGGCACAATACCGACATAAGTTCAAGAGGACTGACTCTTCTTACTGATTATGTTTTGAACCATTCCTGTGACACTAGTCATAGATTCCGATGCTTGACTTCAGGATTACTGTATCACTCTGACCTTCTTATTGACGATGAAACACAGAAACTGCATCGAAATTAAATACAAAAGGCACAATGACGACTAAAGTACAAGAAGACTGACTCTTCTGACAGTCTATGATTTAAACCAATCCTGTGACACTAGTTATAGATTCCGGTGCTTCACTCCACGTATACTGTATCCCTTGGACCATCTTACTGACGATGAAACACAGAAATATCATCGGAAATAAATACAAAAGGCACAATGCCGACTTAAGTACAAGAAGACTGACTCTTCTTACTGTCAATGTTTTGAACCATTCCTGTGACACTAGTTATAGATTCCGATTCATCACATCAGGTTTATGTATCCCTCTGACCTTCTTATTGACAATGAAATACAGAAATTGCATCGGAATTAACTACAAAAGGCACAATGCGACTGAAGTACATGTAGAGTGACTTTTCCTACTGTCTATGCTTTGAACCATTCCTGTGACACTAGTGATGGATTCCGATCGTTCAATTCAGGTTTACTGAATCCCTTGGACCTTCTTATTGACGATGAAACACAGATATTGCATCGGGATTATATAGAAAAGGCACAATGCCGACTTAGGTACAAGAAGGTTGACTCTTCCAACTGTCTATGTTTTGAACCATTCCTGTGCCACTAGTTATAGATTCCGATGCCTCACTTCACGTTTACTGTATCCCTCTGACCATCTTATTGACGATGAAACACAGAAATTTCATCGGAATTTAATTGAAAAGGCACAATGCCGACTTAAGTACTAGAAGACTTTCTCTTCCTACTGTCTTAGTTTTGAACCATTCCTGTGACACTAGTTATAGATTCCGATGCTTCACTCCAGGTTTACTGTATCCCTTGGACCTTCTTATTGACGATGAAACAAAGAAATTGCATCGGAATTAAATACAAAAGGCACAATGCCGACTAATGTACAAGAAGACTGACTCTTCCGACAGTCTATGTTTGAACCATTCCTGTGATACTAGTTATAGATTCCGGTGCTTCACTCCAGGTTTACTGTATCCCTTGGACCTTCTTATTGACTATGAAACACAGATATTGCATCGGAATTAAAAATAAAAGGCACAATGCGGCCTTAAGTACAAGAAAAATTACTCTTCTCACTGTCTATGTTTGAACCATTCCTGTGACTCTAGTTATAGATTCCGATGCTTCACTTCAGGTTTACTGTATCTCTATGACCTTCTTATTGACGATGAAACACGAAAATTGCATCGGAATGAAGTACAAAAGGCACAATACCGACTTAAGTACAAGAAGACTGACTCTTCTTACTGTCTATGTTTTGAACCATTCCTGTGACACTAGTTATAGATTCCGATGCTTCACTCCAGGTCTACTGTACCCCTTGGACCTTCTTATTGACGATGAAGCACAGAAATTTCATCGGAATTAAATACAATAGGCACAATGCCGACTTAAGTACAAGAAGACTGACTCTCCTTACTGACTATGTTTTGAACTATTCCTGTGACACTAGTTATAGATTCTGATGCTTCCCATCAGATTTACCGTATCCCTCTGACCATCGTATTGACGACGAAACACAGAAATTGCATCGGAATTAAATGCAAAAGGCACAATGCCGACTTACGTACATGTAGACTAACTTTTCCTACTGTCTACGTTTTGAACCATATCTGTGACACTAGTTATAAATTCCGATTTTTCATATCAGGTTTACTGTATCCCTTGGCCCTTCTTATTGACGATGAAACACAGAAATTGCATCGGAATTAAATACAAAAGGCACAATGCCGATTTCAGTGAAAGAAGTCTGACTCTTCTTACTGTCTGTGTTTTGAACCATTCCTGTGACACTAGTTATATATTCAGATGCTTCACTTCAGGTTTACTGTATCCCTTGGACCTTCTTATTGACGATGAAACACAGAAATTGCATCGGAATTAAATACAATAGGCACAATGCCGACTTAAGTAAAAGAGGTCTGACTCTTCTTACTGTCTGTGTTTTGAACCATTCATGTGACACTAGTTATAGTGATCGATGCTTCACTTCAGGTTTACTGTAACCCTTGGACCTTCTTATTGACGATGAAACACAGAAAATGCATCGGAATTAAATAGAAAAGGCACAATGCCGACTTAACTACAAGAAGACTGACTCTTCTTACTGACTATGTTTGAACCATTCCTGTGACACTACTTATAGATTCCGATGCTTAACTTCAGGATTACTGTATCCCTTGGACGATCGTATTGACGATGAAACACAGATATTGCATGGGAATTCAATACAAAAGGCTCATGCCGAATTAAGTACAAGAA
Source organism: Schistocerca piceifrons (assembly GCF_021461385.2). Classification (NCBI taxonomy): domain Eukaryota; kingdom Metazoa; phylum Arthropoda; class Insecta; order Orthoptera; family Acrididae; genus Schistocerca; species Schistocerca piceifrons. The sequence continues at coordinate 548,150 of NW_025727610.1, forward strand.
GTCTGACTCTTCTTACTGTCAATGTTTTGAACCATTCCTGTGACACTAGTTGTAGACTCTGATGCTTCACTCCAGGTTTACTGTATCCCTTGGACGTTCTTATTGACGATGAAACACAGAAATTGAATCGGAATTAAACACAACAAGCACAATGCCGACTTCAGTTAAAAGAGTCTGACTCTTCATACAGTCTGTGTTTTGAACCATTCCTGTGACACTATTTATAGTTTCCGCTGCTTCACTTCAGGTTTACTGTATCCTTTGGACCTTCTTATTGACGATGTAACACAGAAATTGCATCGGAATTAAATAGAAAAGGCACAAAGCCGACTTAAGTACTAGAATACTGACTCATCTTACTGTCTATGATTTGAACCGTCCCCGTGACACTAGTTATAGATTCCGATGCTTCACTCCAGGTTTACTGTATCCCTTGGACCTTCTTATTGACGATGAAACACAGAAATTGCATCGGAATTAAATACAAAAAGCACAATGCCGACTTAAGTACAAGAAGACTGACGCTTCTTACGGACTATGTTTTGAAGCATTCCTGTGATACTAGTTATAGATTACGATGCTTCACTCCAGGTTTACTGTATCCGTTGGACCTTCTTATTGACGATGAAACACAGAAATTGCATCAGAATTAAATCCAAAAGCACAATGCCGAATTAAGTACAAGAAGAATAACTCTTCTTACTGTCTATGTTTTGAACCATTCCTGGTACACTACTTATGGATTTCGATCGTTCATTTCAGGTTTACTGTATCCCTTGGATCTTCTTATTGACGATGAAACACAGATATTGCATCGGAATTAATTACAAAAGGCACAAAGTCGTCTTAAGTACAAGAAGAGTGACTCTTCCAACTGTCTATGTTTTGAACCATTCCTGTGCCACTAGTTATAGATTCCGATGCTTCACTTCAGGTTTACTGTATCCCTCTGACCGTCTTATTGACGATGAAACACAGAAAATTGCATCGGAATTAAACAGAAAAGGCACAATGCTGACTTAAGTACTAGACGACTGACTCTTCCTACTGTCTATGTTTTGAACCATTCCTGTGACACTAGTTACAGATTCCGATGCTTCACTCCACGTTTACTGTATCCCTTGGACCTTCTTATTGACGATGAAACACAGAAATTGCATCGGAATTAAATACAATAGGCACACTGCCGACTTAAGTACAAGTAGACTGACTCATCTTACTGACTATGATTTGAACTATTCCTGTGACACTGGTTAAAGATTCCGTTGCTTCACATCAGATTTACTGTATCCCTCTGACCTTCTTTTTGACGATGAAACACAGAAATTGCATCGGAATTAAATACAAATGGCACAATGCCGACATAAGTACATGTAGACTGACTTTTCCTACTGTCTATGTTTTGAACCATTCCTGTGACACTAGTTATAGACTCCGATGCTTCACTCCAGGTTTACTGTATCCCTTGTACCTTCTTATTGACGATGAAACACAGATATTGCATCGGGATTATATAGAAAAGGCACAATGCCGACTTAAGTACAAGAAGGCTGACTCTTCCAACTGTCTATGTTTTGAACCATTACTGTGACACTAGTTATAGATTCCGATGTTTCACTTCACGTTTACTGTATCCCTCTGACCATCTTATTGACGATGAAACACAGAAATTGCATCGGAATTAAATAGAAAAGGCACAATGCCGACTTAAGTACTAGAAGACTTTCTCTTCCTACTGTCTTAGATTTGAACCATTCCTGTGACACTAGTTATAGATTCCGATGCTTCACTCCAGGTTTACTGTATCCCTTGGACCTTCTTATTGACGATGAAACAAAGAAATTGCATCGGAATTAAATACAAAAGGCACAATGCCGACTAATGTACAAGAAGACTGACTCTTCCGACAGTCTATGATATGAACCATTCCTGTGATACTAGTTATAGATTCCGGTGCTTCACTCCAGGTTTACTGTATACCTTGGACCTTCTTATTGACTATGAAACACAGATATTGCATCGGAATTAAAAATAAAAGGCACAATGCGGCCTTAAGTACAAGAAAAATGATTCTTCTTACTGTCTATGTTTGAACCATTCCTGTGACTCTAGTTATAGATTCCGATGCTTCACTTCAGGTTTACTGTATCTCTATGACCTTCTTATTGACGATGAAACACGAAAATTGCATCGGAATGAAGTACAAAAGGCACAATACTGACTTAAGTACAAGAAGACTGACTCTTCTTACTGTCTATATTTTGAACCATTCCTGTGACACTAGTTATAGATTCCGATGCTTCACTCCAGGTCTACTGTACCCCTTGGACCTTCTTATTGACGATGAAACAGAAATTTCATCGGAATTAAATACAATAGGCACAATGCCGACTTAAGTACAAGAAGACTGACTCTCTTTACTGACTATGTTTTGAACTATTCCTGTGACACTAGTTATAGATTCTGATGCTTCACATCAGATTTACTGTATCCCTCTGACCATCTTGTTGACGATGAAACACAGAAATTGCATCGGAATTAAATACAAAAGGCACAATGCCGACTTACGTACATGTAGACTGACTTTTCCTACTGTCTATGTTTTGAACCATATCTGTGACACTAGTTATAGATTCCGATTTTTCATATCGGGTTTACTGTATCCCTTGACCCTTCTCATTGACGATGAAACACAGAAATTGCATCGGAATTAAATACAAAAGGCACAATGCCGACTTCAGTAAAAGAAGTCTGACTCTTCTTACTGTCTGTGTTTTGAACCATTCCTGTGACACTAGTTATATATTCAGATGCTTCACTTCAGGTTTACTGTATCCCTTGGACCTTCTTATTGACGATGAAACACAGAAATTGCATCGGAATTAAATACAATAGGCACAATGCCGACTTAAGTAAAAGAGGTGTGACTCTTCTTACTGTATGTGTTTTGAACCATTCCTGTGACACTAGTTATAGTTTCCGATGCTTCACTTCAGGTTTACTGTATCCCTTGGACCTTCTTATTGACGATGAAACACAGAAATTGAATCGGAATTAAATAGAAAAGGCACAATGCCGACTTAACTACAAGAAGACTGACTCTTCTTACTGACTATGTTTGAACCATTCCTGTGACACTAGTTATAGATTCCGATGCTTAATTTCAGGATTACTGTATCCCTTGGACGATCGTATTGACGATGAAACACAGATATTGCATGGGAATTCAATACAAAAGGCTCATGCCGAATTAAGTACAAGAAGTCTGACTCTTCTTACTGTCAATGTTTTGAACCATTCCTGTGACACTAGTTGTAGACTCTGATGCTTCACTCCAGGTTTACTGTATCCATTGGACCTTGTTATTGACGATGAAACACAGAAATTGAATCGGAATTAAACACAACAAGCACAATGCCGACTTCAGTTAAAGGAGTCTGACTCTTCTTACTGTCTGTGTTTTGAACCATTCCTGTGACACTGGTTATAGATTCCGATGCTTCTCTCCAGGTTTACTGTATCCCTTGGACCTTCTTATAGACGATGAAATACAGATATTGCATCAGAATTAAATAGAAAAGGCACAATGATGACTTAAGTACAAGAAGACTGACTCTTCTTACTGACTATGTTTTGAACCATTCCTGTGACACTAGTCATAGACTCCGACGCTTCACTTCAGGTTTACTGTATCCCTTGGACCTTCTTATTGACGATGAAACACAGAAATTGCATCGGAATTAAATACAGAAGGCACAAAGTCGTCTTAAGTACAAGAAGAGTGACTCTTCCAACTGTCTATGTTTTGAACCATTCCTGTGCCACTAGTTATAGATTTCGATGCTTCACTTCAGGTTTACTGTATCCCTCTGACCGTCTTATTGACGATGAAACACAGAAAATTGCATCGGAATTAAACAGAAAAGGCACAATGCTGACTTAAATACTAGACGACTGACTCTTCCTACTGTCTATGTTTTGAACCATTCCTGTGACACTAGTTACAGATTCCCATGCTTCACTCCAGGTTTACTGTATCCCTTGGACCTTCTTACTGACGATGAAACACAGAAATTGCATCGGAATTAAATACAAAAGACACTATGCCGACTTAAGTACAAGAAGACTGACTCTTCTTACTGTCTATGTTTTGAACCATTCCTGTGACACTAGTTATAGACTCCGATGCTTCAATTCAGGTCTACTGTATCCCTTGGACCTTCTTATTGACGATGAAACACAGAAATTGCATCGGAATTAAATACAATAGGCACAATGCCGACTTAAGTACAAGTAGACTGACTCATCTTACTGACTATGTTTTGAACTATTCCTGTGACACTGGTTAAAGATTCCGTTACTTCACATCAGATTTACTGTATCCCTCTGACCTTCTTATTGACGATGAAACACAGAAATTGCATCGGAATTAAATACAAATGGCACAATGCCGACATAAGTACATGTAGACTGACTTTTCCTACTGTCTATGTTTTGAACCATTCCTGTGACACTAGTTATAGACTCCGATGCTTCACTCCAGGTTTACTGTATCCCTTGGACCTTCTTATTGACGATGAAACACAGATATTGCATCGGGATTATATAGAAAAGGCACAATGCCGACTTAAGTACAAGAAGGCTGACTCTTCCAACTGTCTATGTTTTGAACCATTACTGTGACACTAGTTATAGATTCCGATGTTTCACTTCACGTTTACTGTATCCCTCTGACCATCTTATTGACGATGAAACACAGAAATTGCATCGGAATTAAATAGAAAAGGCACAATGCCGACTTAAGTACTAGAAGACTTTCTCTTCCTACTGTCTTAGATTTGAACCATTCCTGTGACACTAGTTATAGATTCCGATGCTTCACTCCAGGTTTACTGTATCCCTTGGACCTTCTTATTGACGATGAAACAAAGAAATTGCATCGGAATTAAATACAAAAGGCACAATGCCGACTAATGTACAAGAAGACTGACTCTTCCGACAGTCTATGATATGAACCATTCCTGTGATACTAGTTATAGATTCCGGTGCTTCACTCCAGGTTTACTGTATACCTTGGACCTTCTTATTGACTATGAAACACAGATATTGCATCGGAATTAAAAATAAAAGGCACAATGCGGCCTTAAGTACAAGAAAAATGATTCTTCTTACTGTCTATGTTTGAACCATTCCTGTGACTCTAGTTATAGATTCCGATGCTTCACTTCAGGTTTACTGTATCTCTATGACCTTCTTATTGACGATGAAACACGAAAATTGCATCGGAATGAAGTACAAAAGGCACAATACTGACTTAAGTACAAGAAGACTGACTCTTCTTACTGTCTATATTTTGAACCATTCCTGTGACACTAGTTATAGATTCCGATGCTTCACTCCAGGTCTACTGTACCCCTTGGACCTTCTTATTGACGATGAAACAGAAATTTCATCGGAATTAAATACAATAGGCACAATGCCGACTTAAGTACAAGAAGACTGACTCTCTTTACTGACTATGTTTTGAACTATTCCTGTGACACTAGTTATAGATTCTGATGCTTCACATCAGATTTACTGTATCCCTCTGACCATCTTGTTGACGATGAAACACAGAAATTGCATCGGAATTAAATACAAAAGGCACAATGCCGACTTACGTACATGTAGACTGACTTTTCCTACTGTCTATGTTTTGAACCATATCTGTGACACTAGTTATAGATTCCGATTTTTCATATCGGGTTTACTGTATCCCTTGACCCTTCTCATTGACGATGAAACACAGAAATTGCATCGGAATTAAATACAAAAGGCACAATGCCGACTTCAGTAAAAGAAGTCTGACTCTTCTTACTGTCTGTGTTTTGAACCATTCCTGTGACACTAGTTATATATTCAGATGCTTCACTTCAGGTTTACTGTATCCCTTGGACCTTCTTATTGACGATGAAACACAGAAATTGCATCGGAATTAAATACAATAGGCACAATGCCGACTTAAGTAAAAGAGGTGTGACTCTTCTTACTGTATGTGTTTTGAACCATTCCTGTGACACTAGTTATAGTTTCCGATGCTTCACTTCAGGTTTACTGTATCCCTTGGACCTTCTTATTGACGATGAAACACAGAAATTGAATCGGAATTAAATAGAAAAGGCACAATGCCGACTTAACTACAAGAAGACTGACTCTTCTTACTGACTATGTTTGAACCATTCCTGTGACACTAGTTATAGATTCCGATGCTTAATTTCAGGATTACTGTATCCCTTGGACGATCGTATTGACGATGAAACACAGATATTGCATGGGAATTCAATACAAAAGGCTCATGCCGAATTAAGTACAAGAAGTCTGACTCTTCTTACTGTCAATGTTTTGAACCATTCCTGTGACACTAGTTGTAGACTCTGATGCTTCACTCCAGGTTTACTGTATCCATTGGACCTTGTTATTGACGATGAAACACAGAAATTGAATCGGAATTAAACACAACAAGCACAATGCCGACTTCAGTTAAAGGAGTCTGACTCTTCTTACTGTCTGTGTTTTGAACCATTCCTGTGACACTGGTTATAGATTCCGATGCTTCTCTCCAGGTTTACTGTATCCCTTGGACCTTCTTATAGACGATGAAATACAGATATTGCATCAGAATTAAATAGAAAAGGCACAATGATGACTTAAGTACAAGAAGACTGACTCTTCTTACTGACTATGTTTTGAACCATTCCTGTGACACTAGTCATAGACTCCGACGCTTCACTTCAGGTTTACTGTATCCCTTGGACCTTCTTATTGACGATGAAACACAGAAATTGCATCGGAATTAAATACATAAGGCACAAAGTCGTCTTAAGTACAAGAAGAGTGACTCTTCCAACTGTCTATGTTTTGAACCATTCCTGTGCCACTAGTTATAGATTTCGATGCTTCACTTCAGGTTTACTGTATCCCTCTGACCGTCTTATTGACGATGAAACACAGAAAATTGCATCGGAATTAAACAGAAAAGGCACAATGCTGACTTAAATACTAGACGACTGACTCTTCCTACTGTCTATGTTTTGAACCATTCCTGTGACACTAGTTACAGATTCCCATGCTTCACTGCAGGTTTACTGTATCCCTTGGACCTTCTTACTGACGATGAAACACAGAAATTGCATCGGAATTAAATACAAAAGACACTATGCCGACTTAAGTACAAGAAGACTGACTCTTCTTACTGTCTATGTTTTGAACCATTCCTGTGACACTAGTTATAGACTCCGATGCTTCAATTCAGGTCTACTGTATCCCTTGGACCTTCTTATTGACGATGAAACACAGAAATTGCATCGGAATTAAATACAATAGGCACAATGCCGACTTAAGTACAAGTAGACTGACTCATCTTACTGACTATGTTTTGAACTATTCCTGTGACACTGGTTAAAGATTCCGTTACTTCACATCAGATTTACTGTATCCCTCTGACCTTCTTATTGACGATGAAACACAGAAATTGCATCGGAATTAAATACAAATGGCACAATGCCGACATAAGTACATGTAGACTGACTTTTCCTACTGTCTATGTTTTGAACCATTCCTGTGACACTAGTTATAGACTCCGATGCTTCACTCCAGGTTTACTGTATCCCTTGGACCTTTTTATTGACGATGAAACACAGAAATTGAATCGGAATTAAATACAAAATGCACAATACCGACTTAAGTAAAAGAAGTCTGACTCTTCTTACTGTCTGTGTTTTGAACCATTCCTGTGACACTAGTTGTAGATTCCAATGCTTCACTCCAGGTTTACTGTATCCCTTGGACCTTCTTATTGACGATGAAACACAGAAATTGCTACAGAATTAAATAGAAAATGCACAATGATGACTTAAGTACAAGAAGACTGACTTATTTTTACTGACTATGTTTTGAAACAATCCTGTGACACTAGTTATAGATTCCGATGCTTCACTTCAGGTTTACTGGATCCCTTGGACCTTCTGATTGATGATGAAACAAGGAAATTGCATCGGAATTAAATAGAAAAGGCACAATGCCGACTTAAGTACAAAAATACTGACTCATCTTACTGTCGATGTTTTGAACCGTCCTTGTGACACTAGTTATAGATTCCGATGCTTCACTCCAGGTTTACTGTATCCCTTGGACCTTCGTATTGACTATGAAACACAGACATTGCATCGGAATTAAATACAAAAGGCACAATGCCGACTTAAGTAAAAGAAGTCTGACTCTTCTCACTGTCTATGTTTTGAACCATTCCTGTGACACTGGTTATAGATTCCGATGCTTCTCTCCAGGTTTACTGTATCCCTGGGACCTTCTTATAGACGATGAAATGCAGAAATTGCATCAGAATTAAATAGAAAAGGCACAATGATGACTTAAGTACAAGAAGACTGACTCTTCTTACTGACTATGTTTTGAACCATTCCTGTGACGCTAGTCATAGACTCCGACGCTTCACTTCAGGTTTACTGTATCCCTTGGACCTTCTTATTGACGATGAAACACAGAAATTGCATCGGAATTAAATACAAAGGGTACAATAACGACATAAGTACAAGAGGACTGACTCTACTTACTGATTATGTTTTGAACCATTCCTGTGACACTAGTCATAGATTCCGATGCTTAACGTCAGGATTACTGTATCACTCTGACCTTCTTATTGACGATGAAACACAGAAACTGCATCGAAATTAAATACAAAAGGCACAATGCCGACTAAAGTACAAGAAGACTGACTCTTCTGACAGTCTATGTTTTAAACCATTCCTGCGACCCTAGTTATAGATTCCGGTGCTACACTCCAGGTTTACTGTATCCCTTGGACCATCTTACTGACGATGAAACACAGAAATTGCATAGCAAATAAATACAAGAGGCACAATGCCGACTTAAGTGCAAGAAGACTGACTCTTCTTACTGTCTATGTTTTGAACCATTCCTGTGCCACTAGTTATAGATTCCGATGCTTAACGTCAGGATTACTGTATCACTCTGACCTTCTTATTGACGATGAAACACAGAAACTGCATCGAAATTAAATACAAAAGGCACAATGCCGACTAAAGTACAAGAAGACTGACTCTTCTGACAGTCTATGTTTTAAATCATTCCTGTGACACTAGTTATAGATTCCGGTGCTACACTCCAGGTTTACTGTATCCCTTGGACCATCTTACTGACGATGAAACACAGAAATTGCATCGGAAATAAAGATAAAAGGCACAATGCCGACTTAAGTGCAAGAAGACTGACTCTTCTTACTGTCTATGTTTTGAACCATTCCTGTGCCACTAGTTATAGATTCCGATGCTTCACATCAGGTTTATGTATCCCTCTGAACTTCTTATTGACGATGAAATACAGAAATTGCATCGGAATTAACTACAAAAGGCACAATGCCGACTTAAGTACATGTAGAGTGTCTTTTACCACTGTCTATGATTTGAACCATTCCTGTGACACTAGTGATGGATTCCGATCGTTCAATTAAGGTTTACTGTATCCCTTGGACCTTCTTATTGACGATGAAACACAGATATTGCATTGGAATTATATACAAAAGGCACAATGCCGACTTTAGTACAAGAAGGCTGACTCTTCCAACTGTCTATGTTTTGAACCATTCCTGTGCCACTAGTTATAGATTCCGATGCTTCACTTCAGGTTTACTGTATCCCTCTGACCGTCTTATTGACGATGAAACACAGAAATTGCATTGGAATTAAATAGAAAAGGCACAATGCCGACTTAAGTACTAGAAGACTGACTCTTCCTACTGTCTAAGTTTTAGAACCATTCCTGTGACACTAGTTATAGATTCCAATGCTTCACTCCAGGTTTACTGTATCCCTTGGACCTCTTATTGACGATGAAACACAGAAATTGCATCGGAATTAAATACAAAAGGCACAATGCTGACTAATGTAAAAGATGACTGACTCTTCCGACAGTCTATGTTTTGAACCATTCCTGTGACACTAGTTATAGATTCCGGTGCTTCACTCCAGGCTTACTGTATCCCTTGGACCTTCTTATTGACGATGAAACACAGAAATTGCATCGGAATTAAATATAAAATGCACAATGCCGCCTTAAGTACAAGAAAAAAATCTCTTCTTACTGTCTATGCTTTGAACCATTCCTGTGACTCTAGTTATTGTTTCCGATGCTTCACTTCAGGTTTACTGTATCTCTATGACCTTCTTATTGACGATGAAACACAGAAATTGCATCGGAATGAAGTACAAAAGGCACAATGCCGCCTTAAGTACAAGAAAGCTATCTCTTCTTACTGTCTATGTTTTGAACCATTCCTGTGACACTAGTTATATATTCAGATGCTTCACATCAGGTTTACTGTATCCCTTGGACCTTCTTATTGACGATGTAACACTGAAATTGCATCGGAATTAAATGGAAAAGGCACAATGCCGACTTAAGTACAAGAATACTGACTCATCTTACTGTCTATGCTTTGAACCGTCCCTGAGACACTAGTTATAGATTCCGATGCTTCTCTCCAGGTTTACTGTATCTCTTGGACCTTCGTATTGACGATGAAACACAGAAATTGCATAGGAATTAAATACAAAAAGCACAATGCCGACTTAAGTACAAGAAGACTGACTCTTCCTACTGACTATGTTTTGAACCATTCCTGTGCCACTAGTTATAGATTCCGATGCTTCACTTCAGGTTTACTGTATCCCTCTGACCTTCTTATTGACGATGAAACACAGAAATTGCATCGGAATTAATTACAAAAATCACAATGCCGACTTAAGTACAGGATGACTGACTCTTCTTCCTGTCTATGTTTTTAACCATTCCTGTGACACTAGTTGTAGATTCCGATGCTTAACTTCAGGTTTACTGTATCCCTTGGACCTTCTTATTGACGATGAAATACAGAAATTGCATCAGAATTAAATAGAAAAGGCACAATGATGACTTAAGTACAAGAAGACTGACTCTTCTTACTGACTATGTTTTGAACCATTCCTGTGACACTAGTCATAGACTCCGACGCTTCACTTCGGGTTTACTGTATCCCTTGGACCTTCTTATTGACGATGAAACACAGAAATTGCACCGGAATTAAATACAAAGGGTACAATACCGACATAAGTACAAGAGGACTGACTCTTCCTACTGACTATGTTTTGAACCATTCCTGTGCCACTAGTTATAGATTCCGATGCTTCACTTCAGGTTTACTGTATCCCTCTGACCTTCTTATTGACGATGAAACACAGAAATTGCATCGGAATTAATTACAAAAAGCACAATGCCGACTTAAGTACAGGATGACTTATTCTTCTTACTGTCTATGTTTTGAACCATCACTGGGACACTAGTTATAGATTCCGCTGCTTCACTCCAGGTTTACTGTATCCCTTGGAGCTTCTTATTGACGATGAAACACAGAAATTGCATCGGAATTAAATACAATAGGCACAATGCCGACTTAAGTACAAGAAGACTGACTCTTCTTCCTGTCTATGTTTTTAACCATTCCTGTGACACTAGTTATAGATTCCGATGCTTTACTTCAGGTTTACTGTATCCCTTGGACCTTCTTATTGACGATGAAACACAGAAATTGCATCTGAATGAAATACAAAAGGCACAATGCCGAATTAAGTAAAAGAAGTCTGACTCTTCTTACTGTCTATGTTTTGAACCATTCCTGAGACACTGGTTATAGATTCCGATGCTTCTCTCCAGGATTATTGTATCCCTTCTACCTTCTTATTGACGATGAAACACAGAAATTGCATCGGAATTAAATACAAAACGCACAATGCCGACTTAAGTACAAGAAGAGTGACTCTTCTTACTGACTATGTTTTGAACTATTCCTGTGCCACTAGTTATAGATTCCGATGCTTCACTTCAGGTTTACTGTATCCCTCTGACCTTCTTATTGACGATGAAACACAGAAATTGCATCGGAATTTATTACAAGAAGCACAATGCCGACTTAAGTACAAAATGACTGACTCTTCTTACTGGCTATGTTTTGAACCATCCCTGGGACACTAGTTATAGATTCCGATGCTTCACTCCAGGTTTACTGTATCCCTTGGACCTTCTTATTGACGATGAAATACAGAAATTGCATCGGAATTAAATACAATAGGCACAATGCTGACTTAAGTACAAGAAGACTGACTCTTCTTCCTGTCTATGTTTTTAACGATTCCTGTGACACTAGTTGTAGATTCCGATGCTTCACTTCAGGTTTACTGTATCCCTTGGACCTTCTTATTGACGATGAAACACAGAAATTGCATCGGAATTAAATAGAAAAGGCACAATGCCGACTTAAGTGCAAGAATACTGACTCATCTTACTGCCTATGTTTTGAACCGTCCCTGTGACACTAGTTATAGATTCCGATGCTTCACTCCAGGTTTACTGTATCCCTTGGACCTACTTATTGACGATGAAACACAGAAATTGCATAGAAATTAATTACAAAAATACAGTGCCGACTTAAGTACAAGCTTCATCATAGGTTTAAGAGTAGTCGAATCATAGCTGATAAGGAAAAGCTGAACGAAGCGAAAAAGAGCGTAAAGAGAGCAATGAGAGAAGCATTCAACGAATTCGTACATAAAACATTTGCAAACAATCTAAACAAGAACCCTAAAAAGTTTTGGTCATATGTAAAATCGGTAAGCGGATCTAAATCCCCTATTCAGTCACTCGTTGACCACGATGGCACCGAAACAGAGGACAACCGAAGAAAGGCAGAAATACTGAATTCTTTGTTCCGAAACTGTTTCACTGCGGAAAATCGTAACACGACCCTGACTTCAGCCGTCGCACGGACGCCAAAATGGAAAATATTGAAATAAACGATATCGAAATTGAAAAACAGCTGCTATCACTTAGTAGCGGAAAAGCATCCGGACCAGACGAGATACCCTTAAGATTCTACAGTGATTATGCTAAAGAACTTGCCCCCTTTCTATCAGCAATTTATCGTAGATCGCTGGAAGAACGTAAAGTACCTAGCGACTGGAAGAACGCGCAGGTCGTTCCCATTTTCAAGAAGGGTCATAAATCAGATGCGAATAATTATAGGCCTATTTCGCTTACGTCAATCTGTTGTAGAATAATGGAACATGTTTTGTGTTCTCGTATTATGACGTTCTTAGATAATACAAATCTCCTTCATCATAACCAACATGGATTTCGCAAACAGAGATCATGTGAAACTCAGCTCACCCTATTTGCCCAAGAAATTCACAGTGCCGTAGACACTGGCGAGCAGATTGATGCCGTATTCCTGGACTTCAGGAAGGCATTTGATACGGTTCCGCACTTACGTTTAGTGAAAAAAATACGAGCTTACGGAATATCGGACCAGGTTTGTGATTGGATTCAGGATTTCCTAGAAGAGAGAACACAACATGTCATTCTTAACGGTTCAAAATCTGCAGATGTAGAGGTAATTTCGGGAGTACCGCAGGGAAGCGTGATAGGACCTTTATTGTTTACAATATACATAAATGACTTAGTTGACAACTTCGGTAGCTCCGTGAGGCTATTTGCAGATGACACGGTTGTCTACAAGAAAGTAGCAACATCAGAAGACTCGTACGTACTCCAGGAGGACCTGCAGAGGATTAATGCATGGTGCGACAGCTGGCAGCTTTCCCTAAACGTAGATAAATGTAATTTAAGGCGCATACATAGGGGCAGAAATCCGTTCCAGTACGATTATGCCATAGGTGGTAAATCATTGAAAGCGGTAACGACCGTAAAATTCTTAGGAGTTACCATCCGGAGCGATCTGAAGTGGAATGATCACATAAAACAAATAGTGGGAAAAGCAGGCGCCAGGTTGAGATTCATAGGAAGAATTCTAAGAAAATGTGACTCATCGACGAAAGAGGTAGCTTACAAAACGCTTGTTCGTCCGATTCTTGAGTATTGCTCATCAGTATGGGACCCTTACCAGGTTGGATTAATAGAAGAGATAGACATGATCCAGCGAAAAGCAGCGCGATTCGTCATGGGGACATTTAGTCAGCGCGAGAGCGTTACGGAGATGCTGAACAAGCTCCAGTGGCGGACACTTCAAGAAAGGCGTTACGCAATACGGAGAGGTTTATTATCGAAATTACGAGAGAGCACATTCCGGAAAGAGATGGGCAACATATTACTACCGCCCACATATATCTCGCGTAATGATCACAACGAAAAGATCGGAGAAATTAGGGCATATACGGAGACTTACAAGCAGTCGTTCTTCCCACGCACAATTCGTGAATGGAACAGGGAAGGGGGGATCAGACAGTGGTACAACAAGTACCCTCCACCACACACCGTAAGGTGGCTCGCGGAGTATAGATGTAGATGTAGATGTAGAAGACTGACTCTTCTTACTGACTATGTTTTGAACCATTCCTGTGACACTAGTTATAGATTCCGATGCTTCACTTCAGGTTTACTGTATCCCTCTGACCTTCTTATTGACGATGAAACACAGATATTGCATCGGAATTAAAAACAAAAGCACAATGCCAACTTAATTACAAGAAGGCTGACTCTTCTTACTGACTATGGTTTGAACCATTCCTGTGACACTAGTTATGCATTCCGATCGTTCATTTCAGGTTTACTGTATCCCATGGACCTTCTTATTGACGATGAAACACAGATATTGCATCGGAATTAAATACAAAAGCCACAATGCCGGTTTAAGTACAAGAAGACTGACTCTTCCAACTGTCTATGCTTTGAACCATTCCTGTGCCACTAGTTATAGACTCCGATGCTTCACTCCAGGTTTACTGTACACCTTGGACCTTCTTATTGACGATTGTACACAGATATTGCATCGGAATTAAGTACAAAAGGCACAATGCCGAATTAAGTACAAGGAGACTGACTGTTCTTACTATCTATGTTTTGAACCATTCCTGTGACACTAGTTATGCATTCCGATCGTTCATTTCAGGTTTACTGTATCCCATGGACCTTCTTATTGACGATGAAACACAGATATTGCATCGGAATTAAATACAAAAGCCACAATGCCGGTTTAAGTACAAGAAGACTGACTCTTCCAACTGTCTATGCTTTGAACCATTCCTGTGCCACTAGTTATAGATTCCGATGCTTCACTTCAGGTTTACTGTATCCCTCTGACCGTCTTATTGACGATGAATCACAGAAATTGCATCGGAATTAAATAGAAAAGGCACAATGCCGACTTAAGTACTAGAAGACTGACTCTTCCTACTGTCTATGTTTTGAACCATTCCTGTGACACTAGTTATAGACTCTGATGCTTCACTCCAGGTTTACTGTATCCCTTGGACCTTCTTATTGACGATGAAACACAGAAATTGCATCAGAATTAAATACAAAAGGCACAATGCCTAATTAAGTACAAGAAGACTGACCCTTCTTACTGTCTATGATTTGAACCATTCCTGTGACACTAGTTATGGATTCCGATCGTTCATTTGAGGTTTACTCTATCCCTTGGACCTTCTTATTGACGATGAAACACAGATATTGCATCGGAATTAAATACAAAAGGCACAATGCCGATTTAAGTACAAGAAGACTGACTCTTCCAACTGTCTATGTTTTGAACCATTCCTGTGCCACTAGTTATAGATTCCGATGTTTCACTTCAGGTTTACTGTATCCCTCTGACCGTCTTATTGACGATGAAACACAGAAATTGCATTGGAATTAAATAGAAAAGGCACAATGCTGACTTATGTACTAGAAGACTGACCCTTCCTACTGTCTATGTTTTGAACCATTCCTGTGACACTAGTTATAGATTCCGATGACTCACTCCAGGTTTACTGTATTCCTTGGACCTTCTTATTGACGATGAAACACAGAAATTGCATCGGAATTAAATACAAAAGGCACAATGCCGACTAATGTACAAGAAGACTGACTCTTCCGACAGTCTATGTTTTGAACCATTCCTGTGACACTAGTTATAGATTCCGGTGCTTCACTCCAGGTTTATTGTATCCCTTGGACCTTCTTATTGACGATGAAACACAGAAATTGCATCGGAATTTAATATAAAACGCACAATGCCGACTTAAGTACAAGAAGACTGAATCTTCTTACTGTCTATGTTTTGAACCATTCCTGTGACACTAGTTATAGATTCCGATGCTTCCATTCAGGTCTATTGTATCCCTTGGACCTTCTTGTTGACGATGAAACACAGAAATTGCATAGGAATTAAATACAATAGGCACAATGCCGACTTACGTACAAGAAGACTGACTCTTCTTACTGACTATGTTTTGAACTATTCCTGTGACACTAGTTATAGATTCCGATGCTTCACATCAGATTTACTGTATCCCTCTGACCTTCATATTGACGATGAAACACAGAAAATGCATCGGAATTAAATACAAAAGGCACAATGCCGACTTAAGTACATGTAGACTGACTTTTCCTACCCTCTATGCTTTGAACCATTTCTGTGACACTAGTTATAGTTTCCGATGGTTCATTTCAGGTTTACTGTATCCCTTGGACCTTCTTATTGACGATGAAACACAGAAATTGCATTGGAATTAAATACAAAATGCACAATGCCGACTTAACTACAAGAAGTCTGACTCTTCTTACTGACTATGTTTGAACCATTCCTGTGACACTAGTTATAGATTTCGATGCTTAACTTCAGGATTACTGTATCCCTTGGACCTTCTTATTGACGATGAAACACAGAAATTACATCGGATTTACATAGAAAAGGCACAATGCCGACTTAAGTACGAGCATACTGACTCATCTTACTGTCTATGTTTTGAACCGTCCCTGTGACACTAGTTATAAATTCCGATGCTTCACTCCAGGTTTACAGTATCCCTTGGACCTTCTTATTGACGATGAAACACAGAAATTGAATCGGAATTAAATACAAAAAGCACAATGCCGTCTTAAGTACAAGAAGACTGACTCTTCTTACTGTCTATGATTTGAACCGTTCCAGTGACACTAGTTATGGATTCCGATCGTTCATTTCAAGTTTACTGTATCCCTTGGACCTTCTTATTTACGATGAAACACAGATATTGCATCGGAATTAAATACAAAAGGCACATTGCCGACTTAAGTACAACAAGACTGACTCTTCCAACTGTCTATGTTTTGAACCATTCCTGTGCCACTAGTCATAGTTTACCATGCTTCACTTCAGGTTTACTGTATACCTCTGACCGTCTTATTGACGATGAATCACAGAAATCGCATCGGAATTAAATAGAAAAGGCACAATGCAGACTTAAGTACTAGAAGACTGACTCTTCCTACTGTCTATGTTTGAACCATTCCTGTGACACTAGTTATAGATTCCGATGCTTCACTCGAGGATTACTGTATTCCTTGGACCTTCTTTTTGACGATGAAACACAGAAATTGCATCGGAATTAAATACAAAAGGTACAATGCTGACTAATGTACAAGAAGACTGACTCTTCCGACAGTCTATGCTTTGAACCATTCCTGTGACACTAGTTATAGATTCCGGTGCTTCACTCCAGGTTTAGTGTATCCCTTGGACCTTCTTATTGACGATGAAACACAGAAATTGAATCGGAATTAAATATAAAATGCACAATGCCGCCTTAACTACAAGTAAACTGACACATCTAACTGTCTATGCTTTGAACCATTCGTGTGACTCTAGTTATAGATTCCGATGCTTCACTTCAGGTTTACTGTATCCCTCTGACCGTCTTATTGACGATGAAACACAGAAATTGCATCGGAATTAAATACAAAAGGCACAATGCCGACTTAAGTACAAGAAGACTGACTCTTCTTACTGACTATGTTTTGAACTATTCCTGTGACACTAGTTATAGATTCCGATGCTTCACATCAGATTTACTGTATCCCTCTGATCTTCTTATTGACAATGAAACACAGAAATTGCATCGGAATTAAATACAAAAGGCACAATGCCGACGTAAGTACATGTAGACTGACTTTTCCTACTCTCTATGTTTTGAACCATTTCTGTGACACTAGTTATAGATTCCGATGGTTCATTTCAGGTTTACTGTATCCCTTGGACCTTCTTATTGACGATGAAACACAGAAATTGCATCGGAATTAAATACAAAAGGCACAATGCCGACTTAACTACAAGAAGTCTGACTCTTCTTACTGACTATGCTTTGAACCATTCCTGTGACACTAGTTATAGATTCCGATGCTTAACTTCAGGATTACTGTATCCCTTGGACCTTCTTATTGACGATGAAACACAGAAATTACATCGGAATTACATAGAAAAGGCACAATGCCGACTTAAGTACGAGCATACTGACTCATCTTACTGTCTATGTTTTGAACCGTCCCCGTGACACTAGTTATAAATTCCGATGCTTCACTCCAGGTTTACTGTAGCCCTTGGACCTTCTTATTGACGATGAAACACAGAAATTGAATCGGAATTAAATACAAAAAGCACAATGCCGTCTTAAGTACAAGTAGACTGACTCTTCTTACTGACTATGATTTGAACCATTCCTGTGACACTAGTTATAGATTCCGATGATTCACTTCAGGTTAACTGTATACCTTGGACCTTCTTATTGACGATGAAACATAGATATTGCATCGGAATTAAATACAAAAGGCACAATGCCGAATTAAGTACAAGGAGACCGACTCTTCTTACTGTCTATGTTTTGAAGCATTCCTGTGACACTAGTTATGGATTCCGATCGTTCATTTCAGGTTTACTGTATCCCTTGGACCTTCTTATTTACGATGAAACACAGATATTGCATCGGAATTAAATACAAAAGGCACATTGCCGACTTAAGTACAACAAGACTGACTCTTCCAACTGTCTATGTTTTGAAACATTCCTGTGCCACTAGTCATAGATTACCATGCTTCACTTCAGGTTTACTGTATACCTCTGACCGTCTTATTGACGATGAATCACAGAAATTGCATCGGAATTAAATAGAAAAGGCACAATGCAGACTTAAGTTCTAGAAGACTGACTCTTCCTACTGTCTATGTTTGAACCATTCCTGTGACACTAGTTATAGTCTCCGATGCTTCACTCCAGGTTTACTGTATCCCTTGGACCTTCTTATTGACGATGAAACACAGAAATTGCATCAGAATTAAATACAAAAAGCACAATGCCGAATTAAGTACAAGAAGACTGACTCTTCTTACTGTCTATGATTTGAACCATTCCAGTGACGCTAGTTATGGATTCCGATCGTTCATTTCAGGTTTACTGTATCCCTTGGACCTTCTTATTGACGATGAAACACAGAAATTGCATCGGAATTAGATAGAAAAGGCACAATGCCGACTTAAGTACTAGAAGACTGACTCTTCCTACTGTCTATGTTTTGAACCATTCCTGTGACACTAGTTAGAGACTCCGATGCTTCACTCCAGGTTTACTGAATCCCTTGGACCTTCTTATTGACGATGAAACACAGAAATTGCATCAGAATTAAATAAAAAAGGCACAATGCAGAATTAAGTACTAGAAGACTGATTCTACCTACTGTCTATGTTTTGAACCATTCCTGTGACACTAGTTATAGATTCCGATGCTTCACTCGAGGATTACTGTATTCCTTGGACCTTCTTATTGACGATGAAACACAGAAATTGCATCGGAATTAAATACAAAAGGTACAATGCTGACTAATGTACAAGAAGACTGACTCTTCCGACAGTCTATGCTTTGAACCATTCCTGTGACACTAGTTATAGATTCCGGTGCTTCACTCCAGGTTTAGTGTATCCCTTGGACCTTCTTATTGACGATGAAACACAGAAATTGAATCGGAATTAAATATAAAATGCACAATGCCGCCTTAACTACAAGTAAACTGACACATCTAACTGTCTATGCTTTGAACCATTCGTGTGACTCTAGTTATAGATTCCGATGCTTCACTTCAGGTTTACTGTATCCCTCTGACCGTCTTATTGACGATGAAACACAGAAATTGCATCGGAATTAAATACAAAAGGCACAATGCCGACTTAAGTACAAAAAGACTGACTCTTCTTACTGTCTATGTTTTGAACCACTAATGTGACACTAGTTATGGATTCCGATGCTTCAATTCAGGTCTACTGCATCCCTTGGACCTTCTTATTGACGATGAAACACAGAAATTGCATAGGAATTAATTACAATAGGCACAATGCCGACTTAAGTACTAGAAGACTGACTCTTCTTACTGACTATGTTTTGAACTATTCCTGTGACACTAGTTATAGATTCCGATGCTTCACATCAGATTTACTGTATCCCTCTGATCTTCTTATTGACAATGAAACACAGAAATTGCATCGGAATTAAATACAAAAGGCACAATGCCGACGTAAGTACATGTAGACTGACTTTTCCTACTCTCTATGTTTTGAACCATTTCTGTGACACTAGTTATAGATTCCGATGGTTCATTTCAGGTTTACTGTATCCCTTGGACCTTCTTATTGACGATGAAACACAGAAATTGCATCGGAATTAAATACAAAAGGCACAATGCCGACTTAACTACAAGAAGTCTGACTCTTCTTACTGACTATGCTTTGAACCATTCCTGTGACACTAGTTATAGATTCCGATGCTTAACTTCAGGATTACTGTATCCCTTGGACCTTCTTATTGACGATGAAACACAGAAATTACATCGGAATTACATAGAAAAGGCACAATGCCGACTTAAGTACGAGCATACTGACTCATCTTACTGTCTATGTTTTGAACCGTCCCCGTGACACTAGTTATAAATTCCGATGCTTCACTCCAGGTTTACTGTAGCCCTTGGACCTTCTTATTGAAGATGAAACACAGAAATTGAATCGGAATTAAATACAAAAAGCACAATGCCGTCTTAAGTACAAGTAGACTGACTCTTCTTACTGACTATGATTTGAACCATTCCTGTGACACTAGTTATAGATTCCGATGATTCACTTCAGGTTAACTGTATACCTTGGACCTTCTTATTGACGATGAAACATAGATATTGCATCGGAATTAAATACAAAAGGCACAATGCCGAATTAAGTACAAGGAGACCGACTCTTCTTACTGTCTATGTTTTGAAGCATTCCTGTGACACTAGTTATGGATTCCGATCGTACATTTCAGGTTTACTGTATCCCTTGGACCTTCTTATTTACGATGAAACACAGATATTGCATCGGAATTAAATACAAAAGGCACATTGCCGACTTAAGTACAACAAGACTGACTCTTCCAACTGTCTATGTTTTGAAACATTCCTGTGCCACTAGTCATAGATTACCATGCTTCACTTCAGGTTTACTGTATACCTCTGACCGTCTTATTGACGATGAATCACAGAAATTGCATCGGAATTAAATAGAAAAGGCACAATGCAGACTTAAGTACTAGAAGACTGACTCTTCCTACTGTCTATGTTTGAACCATTCCTGTGACACTAGTTATAGTCTCCGATGCTTCACTCCAGGTTTACTGTATCCCTTGGACCTTCTTATTGACGATGAAACACAGAAATTGCATCAGAATTAAATACAAAAAGCACAATGCCGAATTAAGTACAAGAAGACTGACTCTTCTTACTGTCTATGATTTGAACCATTCCAGTGACGCTAGTTATGGATTCCGA
Source organism: Schistocerca piceifrons (assembly GCF_021461385.2). NCBI lineage: Eukaryota > Metazoa > Arthropoda > Insecta > Orthoptera > Acrididae > Schistocerca > Schistocerca piceifrons. Next base: position 569,851 of record NW_025727610.1, read on the forward strand.
TCGTTCATTTCAGGTTTACTGTATCCCTTGGACCTTCTTATTGACGATGAAACACAGAAATTGCATCGGAATTAGATAGAAAAGGCACAATGCCGACTTAAGTACTAGAAGACTGACTCTTCCTACTGTCTATGTTTTGAACCATTCCTGTGACACTAGTTAGAGACTCCGATGCTTCACTCCAGGTTTACTGAATCCCTTGGACCTTCTTATTGACGATGAAACACAGAAATTGCACCAGAATTAAATACAAAAGGCACAATGCAGAATTAAGTACTAGAAGACTGACTCTTCCTACTGTCTATGTTTGAACCATTCCTGTGACACTAGTTATAGATTCCGATGCTTCACTTCAGGTTTACTGTATCCCTCTGACCGTCTTATTGACGATGAATCACAGAAATTGCATCGGAATTAAATAGAAAAGGCACAATGCCGACTTAAGTACTAGAAGACTGACTCTTCCTACTGTCTATGTTTTGAACCATTCCTGTGACACTAGTTATAGACTCTGATGCTTCACTCCAGGTTTACTGTATCCCTTGGACCTTCTTATTGACGATGAAACACAGAAATTGCATCAGAATTAAATACAAAAGGCACAATGCCTAATTAAGTACAAGAAGACTGACCCTTCTTACTGTCTATGATTTGAACCATTCCTGTGACACTAGTTATGGATTCCGATCGTTCATTTGAGGTTTACTCTATCCCTTGGACCTTCTTATTGACGATGAAACACAGATATTGCATCGGAATTAAATACAAAAGGCACAATGCCGATTTAAGTACAAGAAGACTGACTCTTCCAACTGTCTATGTTTTGAACCATTCCTGTGCCACTAGTTATAGATTCCGATGTTTCACTTCAGATTTACTGTATCCCTCTGACCGTCTTATTGACGATGAAACACAGAAATTGCATTGGAATTAAATAGAAAAGGCACAATGCTGACTTATGTACTAGAAGACTGACCCTTCCTACTGTCTATGTTTTGAACCATTCCTGTGACACTAGTTATAGATTCCGATGCTTCACTCCAGGTTTACTGTATTCCTTGGACCTTCTTATTGACGATGAAACACAGAAATTGCATCGGAATTAAATACAAAAGGCACAATGCCGACTAATGTACAAGAAGACTGACTCTTCCGACAGTCTATGTTTTGAACCATTCCTGTGACACTAGTTATAGATTCCGGTGCTTCACTCCAGGTTTACTGTATCCCTTGGACCTTCTTATTGACGATGAAACACAGAAATTGCATCGGAATTTAATATAAAACGCACAATGCCGCCTTAAGTACAAGAAAACTGACACATCTTACTGTCTATGATTTGAACCATTCGTGTGACTCTAGTTATAGATTCCGATGCTTCACTTCAGGTTTACTGTATCCCTCTGACCGTCGTATTGACGATGAAACACAGAAATTGCATCGGAATTAAATACAAAAGGCACAATGCCGACTTAAGTACAAGAAGACTGAATCTTCTTACTGTCTATGTTTTGAACCATTCCTGTGACACTAGTTATAGATTCCGATGCTTCCATTCAGGTCTATTGTATCCCTTGGACCTTCTTGTTGACGATGAAACACAGAAATTGCATAGGAATTAAATACAATAGGCACAATGCCGACTTACGTACAAGAAGACTGACTCTTCTTACTGACTATGTTTTGAACTATTCCTGTGACACTAGTTATAGATTCCGATGCTTCACATCAGATTTACTGTATCCCTCTGACCTTCTTATTGACGATGAAACACAGAAAATGCATCGGAATTAAATACAAAAGGCACAATGCCGACTTAAGTACATGTAGACTGACTTTTCCTACCCTCTATGCTTTGAACCATTTCTGTGACACTAGTTATAGTTTCCGATGGTTCATTTCAGGTTTACTGTATCCCTTGGACCTTCTTATTGACGATGAAACACAGAAATTGCATTGGAATTAAATACAAAATGCACAATGCCGACTTAACTACAAGAAGTCTGACTCTTCTTACTGACTATGTTTGAACCATTCCTGTGACACTAGTTATAGATTTCGATGCTTAACTTCAGGATTACTGTATCCCTTGGACCTTCTTATTGACGATGAAACACAGAAATTACATCGGATTTACATAGAAAAGGCACAATGCCGACTTAAGTACGAGCATACTGACTCATCTTACTGTCTATGATTTGAACCGTCCCTGTGACACTAGTTATAAATTCCTATGCTTCACTCCAGGTTTACAGTATCCCTTGGACCTTCTTATTGACGATGAAACACAGAAATTGATTCGGAATTAAATACAAAAAGCACAATGCCGTCTTAAGTACAAGAAGACTGACTCTTCTTACTGACTATGATTTGAACCATTCCTGTGACACTAGTTATAGATTCCGATGATTCACTTCAGGTTAACTGTATACCTTGGACCTTCTTATTGGCGATGAAACATAGATATTGCATCGGAATAAAATACAAAAGGCACAATGCCGAATTAAGTACAAGGAGACCGACTCTTCTTACTGTCTATGTTTTGAAGCATTCCTGTGACACTAGTTATGGATTCCGATCGTTCATTTCAGGTTTACTGTATCCCTTGGACCTTCTTGTTTACGATGAAACACAGATATTGCATCGGAATTAAATACAAAAGGCACATTGCCGACTTAAGTACAACAAGACTGACTCTTCTAACTGTCTATGTTTTGAACCATTCCTGTGCCACTAGTCATAGTTTACCATGCTTCACTTCAGGTTTACTGTATACCTCTGACCGTCTTACTGACGATGAATCACAGAAATTGCATCGGAATTAAATAGAAAAGGCACAATGCAGACTTAAGTACTAGAAGACTGACTCTTCCTACTGTCTATGTTTGAACCATTCCTGTGACACTAGTTATAGACTCCGATGCTTCACTCCAGGTTTACTGTATCCCTTGGATCTTCTTATTGACGATGAAACACAGAAATTGCATCAGAATTAAATACAAAAAGCACAATGCCGAATTAAGTACAAGAAGACTGACTCTTCTTACTGTCTATGATTTGAACCGTTCCAGTGACACTAGTTATGGATTCCGATCGTTCATTTCAGGTTTACTGTATCCCTTGGACCTTCTTATTGACGATGAAACACAGAAATTGCATCAGAATTAAATACAAAAGGCACAATGCAGAATTAAGTACTAGAAGACTGACTCTACCTACTGTCTATGCTTTGAACCATTCCTGTGACACTAGTTATAGATTCCGATGCTTCACTCGAGGATTACTGTATTCCTTGGACCTTCTTATTGACGATGAAACACAGAAATTGCATCGGAATTAAATACAAAAGGTACAATGCTGACTAATGTACAAGAAGACTGACTCTTCCGACAGTCTATGTTTTGAACCATTCCTGTGACACTAGTTATAGATTCCGGTGCTTCACTCCAGGTTTAGTGTATCCCTTGGACCTTCTTATTGACGATGAAACACAGAAATTGAATCGGAATTAAATATAAAATGCACAATGCCGCCTTAACTACAAGTAAACTGACACATCTAACTGTCTATGCTTTGAACTATTCGTGTGACTCTAGTTATAGATTCCGATGCTTCACTTCAGGTTTACTGTATCCCTCTGACCGTCGTATTGACGATGAAACACAGAAATTGCATCGGAATTAAATACAAAAGGCACAATGCCGACTTAAGTACAAAAAGACTGACTCTTCTTACTGTCTATGTTTTGAACCATTAATGTGACACTAGTTATGGATTCCGATGCTTCAATTCAGGTCTACTGCATCCCTTGGACCTTCTTATTGACGATGAAACACAGAAATTGCATAGGAATTAAATACAATAGGCACAATGCCGACTTAAGTACAAGAAGACTGACTCTTCTTACTGACTATGTTTTGAACTATTCCTGTGACACTAGTTATAGATTCCGATGCTTCACATCCAGATTTACTGTATCCCTCTGACCTTCTTATTGACAATGAAAACACAGAAATTGCATCGGAATTAAATACAAAGGCACAATGCCGACGTAAGTACATGTAGACTGACTTTTCCTACTCTCTATGTTTTGAACCATTTCTGTGACACTAGTTATAGATTCCGATGGTTCATTTCAGGTTTACTGTATCCCTTGGACCTTCTTATTGACGATGAAACACAGAAATTGCATCGGAATTAAATACAAAAGGCACAATGCCGACTTAACTACAAGAAGTCTGACTCTTCTTACTGACTATGCTTTGAACCATTCCTGTGACACTAGTTATAGATTCCGATGCTTAACTTCAGGATTACTGTATCCCTTGGACCTTCTTATTGACGATGAAACACAGAAATTACATCGGAATTACATAGAAAAGGCACAATGCCGACTTAAGTACGAGCATACTGACTCATCTTACTGTCTATGTTTTGAACCGTCCCCGTGACACTAGTTATAAATTCCGATGCTTCACTCCAGGTTTAGTGTATCCCTTGGACCTTCTTATTGAGAATGAAACACAGAAATTGCATCGGAATTAAATACAAAAGGCACAATGCCGAATTAAGTACAAGGAGACTGACTCTTCTTACTATCTATGTTTTGAACCTTTCCCGTGACACTAGTTATGGATTCCGATCGTTCATTTTCAGGTTTACTGTATCCCTTGGACCTTCTTATTGACGATGAAACACAGATATTGCATCGGAATTAAATTCAAAAGCCACAATGCCGGCTTACGTACAAGAAGACTGACTCTTGCAACTGTCCATGCTTTGAACCATTCCTGTGCCACTAGTTATAGATTCCGATGCTTCACTTCAGGTTTACTGTATCCCTCTGACCGTCTTATTGACGATGAATCACAGAAATTGCATCAGAATTAAATACAAAAGGCACAATGCCGAATTAATTACAAGAAGACTGACTCTTCTTACTGTCTATGATTTGAACCATTCCTGTGACACTAGTTATGGATTCCGATCGTTCATTTCATGTTTACTGTATCCCTTGGACATTCTTAT